>NC_046162.1:66227093-66439593 GCF_011064425.1 Rattus rattus
CTGTCTGCAGACACACCAGAAGAGAGCATCGGATCCCATTACAGATGGTTGTGAGCCACCATGTGGTTGCTGGGATTTGAACTCAGGACCTCTGGGAGAGCAGTCAGTGCTCTTAACCCATGAGCCATCTCTCCAGCACTTAGTGAGCCATCCTGCTGGCTTCTCTGAATTGCTCATGGTATTCTCTGTGTCAAAGTTGTAGCAAGCCTGATATGGTTGTATACACCTCTAATCTCAGCGCCCCAGGAGACTGAGGAAGGAGGATCACTACAAGTTTGAGGGCAGCTGCATCTATTTAGAAGGGCTATGTAGTGAGACGTTGTCTCAACAATAATTAATAAACACTAGCCACATGCCCTTCTGTGGAGCTGGCCTTGGCTTTTGCATCTAGACACGGGTCAGTGTTTCTCCCCTGCTCTTGCCGCCCTGGCCACGGTGGCCATGTTAGGGAGTGGGATCCACGCAGTCCATGTAGAAAGACTGTTGCAGGGAGGGGTGAGCCTCACCTGGGTGAGGACATAATCCTCCCGGGTCAGATTCTCTATGATGTCAAAGTGATCCACACCACACAGTTCCTGGAAAGAGGCCTTCCATCCTGCAAGGCGTAGTGTCTGGATAGAAATGGGGGTGGGGCGGGCATAAGAGTGTGGCTGGGGAGGTGGCTCTCAGTGTCTGGTGCACGGCAAGTTTATTTGGATGGTTTCATTGAATGAGAAAATGACTGTCCTGGGGTCTGGGTGGACAGGATTTGTGTTTATTACAGTCCTTGGGGGATTCCACCAGAGCCTGGCTTATGTTTACCAAGCCCATTATCACCGAGTTACACCCTAACCTCTCTCTTTTCTTTTAATATTTTTTAAAAGATTTATTTATTTTTTATACACTGTAGGTGTCTTCAGACACACCAGGGCATCAGATCCCATTACAGATGGTCGTGAGCCACCATGTGGTTGCTGGGACTTGAACTCAGGACCTCTGGAAGAGCAGTCAGTGCTCTTTTTTTTTTTTTTTTTTTTTTTTTTTTTTGGTTCTTTTTTTTGGAGCTGGGGACCGAACCCAGGGCCTTGCGCTTCCTAGGTAAGCGCTCTCACCACTGAGCTAAATCCCCAGCCCCACAGTCGGTGCTCTTAACCATTGAGCCATCTCTCCAGCCCCGCCCCCTCTTTTTTTAAACTTTGAAACAAGGTCTTACTAAGTTCCTTAGGCTAGCCCTGAGCTCTCTTTACAGCACACCCTGACCACATGACCCTCTCGCCTCAGCCTCTGGAGTAATTGGGAGTACGTATGTGCACCACCAGGTCCAGAGAGGGAGACGAGATCACGCGATGCTGAACAGGGGCTAAGCTGGTTGTGGGTGGTACCTCACAGAACTCCTTGGACTGTCGGTGGAACTCTGGAGAGTCGTGCTGAGCCACAACCACCAGCACAGGGTAGGCTGGAACCACAGGCCGTGCTGGAGCCATCTCCAAGAGTCGCTGCGGACTGTTTCTCTGAGCATCTTCCCTGGGATGGGACAGTGGAGGTCAGGGCAGAGGGGAGACAGGCCTTGGGGTGGGGGTACTGGAGGAGAGGGAGGGCAGGTGACTCACAGGGTCATGTGCAGAAGGTCATTTTGGGAGGTAAATACGAGGGGCTCCAGGTCGTAGATCCCACTCACCAGGAGAAGGCCTGTGAAGGAGAGGAGCTCAGGCCCGGGGCTGGGCCTAGACGGAGCTGCCCAATCCTCCATGGCTCCAGAGAGGGTAAGAGCTGTCTGGCCAGCTCTTCCCGTACCCACAGAGCCCTTATAGGTCAGATACCAGATTCTGTTTTGACAAACAATAAGGAACCTTGGATGTTGGGTGTGACGCCATGCTCGGTCCAGCTGGCCAGGAGCATCATGGCGGCCAGTTGAGCTCCCGCAGAGTGTCCACAGAGGTAGATTCCCCTGGGTGAGACAGAGACTTGGATTACGGCTACTTCCCTAAGGCATCGGAAGTCCCAGTCCGGGTCGGGCTCCACAGATCTACCCCTCCCTTGGTCTACAGAGGGCCTCCATGAGACACCTACTCATTGCTCGGATAGCGTCTCTGCAGAAACACAACGCTGCGGCTCACCTGGTCCACCATCTGGTCCAGTGTGCCTGAGAGCAAAATGCTCGGTCAGAATCCACCGGGGAGGGGGGCTCTGGCCCCCAAATCTTCAGGGGCCACCCTTATTACCTTTGGGTGCAATGTCATAAGCCACGACGGCCACCACAATTCCCTGTGCCGTCAGTGGGTTTACCATGAACGCCGAGTCATCTTTACTGTGGAAAGACAAAAGCGGCCAGGGGGCTGGAGGCTGGCCCGTGGGTTAAGAGTGCTGGCTACTCTTCCAGCGCGCAAAGGTTCATCCCTCAGTTCCCACATGGACGTTCATGAACATCTGGAACTCCTAGTTCTGCAGGCACCAGGCGGGCTCGTGGCGCCCACACACACATGCAGGCAAACACGCTACACACAAAATGATGCTGATGCTGATGATGCGTATAATATGTACTTGGGAAGGAGAGGCAGAAGAATAGGAGTTCAAGGCCACCCTCAGCTACTTAGTGAGTTTGAGGCTAGCCTCAGCTACGAGACCCAGTCTCAAAAAAACCGAAGCAACAGAAAATGAAAGATAAAGACGTGATAAGTGGAGACAACTTGACTGTGACGTTGGGTCCCTCAGGTCCTGGACACACACGCCCTGCGGCAGATAACCCCATGCACACAGGACACTGTGCCGAGGGAAAGAACAGGCTGTGCTCACTACGGACTTTAATCTCCAGGCTGGCTTCCTCCCTTGGAAAACAGGACAATTATGTTCCCTGTCTTTGCAAGTTGTGAGAGTTGAAGGTGAAAAGCACAGCACAGTGGAATAAATACAACGGCCAAATAAGACGAAAAATTAAAGAGATGAGTGCGCTGTGGGGCGGGAGGGTTCCCTTGACAGGCATCTCAGGACGGTCCTCAGAACAGCGGTGTCCTCCGAGACCCCAAACACCCTTCTTCTCAACACAGGGACACCAAGTCTATCCATTTAGTGTGTATGCAGCATGCGTGAGTAGACACAAACTTCCTGTTTTCTGTATCCCAGCCTGGCCTCAAACTCCCTATGTAGCCCAGGATAACCCTGATCCCGACCTCCCCAGCTCCCGAGGGCTGGAATCGGAGGTACGTGCCATCATGCTAAATTTGATTCAGTACCAGCAATGCAACCCAGGTCCCACTGACCCACTACACCCCACCTTGCTTCGTGTCTACTGAGACAAGGCTGGTCTCGAACTTGCTGCCTTAGCTTCCCTGCTCTTATTTCCAAAGCACCAAACACTCCAAGTCCCTTGCCCACCGGGCCATCTTGCAAATTAGAAATTGATCATCTTGAGATCATCTAAATAGGGATAAGGACATCTAAATCTAAGACGATGCCTTTTTAAAAAACATTTTTTGCTAGCTTTTTATTTATGAGTACACTGTAGCTGTCTTCAGACGCACAGAAAGGGGGCATCAGATCCCATTACAGATGGTTGTGGGCCACCATGTGGGGGCTGGGAATTGAACTCAGGACCTCTAGAAGAGCAGCCAGTGCTCTTAACCCCTGAGCCATGTGTCCAGCCCTGAGGTGGTGTGTTTATGAGAGGGAGCTCTGGGACACACGCATCAGTAACCATGTGAGGACGAAAGCAAAAGCTGAGACAGGGCCACAAGTTGAGGAACACCCAGCCAGAGCACACCACTCCCTTTGCACCTCTAGCCAGGCCCCTCAGCACCTCGATTCTGACTTCCTGCCACAAGATGTGAAAGGTCGAGCTTCTCTTCTTGCAGTCTGGTAATGTGTCAGCTCCGGAACACTGTCCTGGGGAAGGGTGACTCATGCTCACTAGTCAACCTACATCTTCCAACTCACCTTCCACTCTGCCAGTATCCTCCATGCAAGAACATGAAGAGGGGGAAAGCTGTAACAAACGGTAGGGGGCGCTGGTGAGCCAGACACCCGGCAGTCTCCAGGGGACCATGGGCCCCGCACCCTGCCCATCTCACCTTTGGAATCCTCATCCAGAAAGTAGATATCCATTTTCTCCCCTACACCATCTCCATAGGAGACATCCAGCTGGTTCCTCCTGGTGGCCCGGGCCTTCTGGGTGGCTGCAGAGGCAGATGAGTTGCTGTCAGTTAAGCCCAGATACTGCAAGCTCTGGGCAGTTTGCAGCAGCCTCCTCCTCAGCGGTTAAGTGGTCAGCAGAGGCAGCTTCCGCCTGGAGCCCCGCCCCCACCCTGACATCTGCGGGCAAGTGACCCCCGTGGTCCCAGAAGGCATTGCGGCTGGCTGCCGCCACTTCAGTGCCCTCTGATTCCGTTCGCCACTAGATAGCACACACCTACCTAGGTGTTGGGAAAAGCGGCGTATTTTCTAAATTATTTTTATTCATTCAGTGTGCTTGTGTGTACATGTTAAGGTGTCAATGTGTCGGGGTATGCTTGTGCAGGTCAGAGGACAACTTAGGGGAATTTATCCTTTCCTTTCGTCCCCACGGTTACTAGGGATCTAACTGAGGTCAGCAGAGATCTCGTGTGTGTGGAGTGTGATTGCCACCAAGTCTGAACGCAGGTCCTCACGTTCGACCAGAGCACGTCATCAACTGAGCCAGAGACTCAGTCTTTGCCTTACTTTTATTTATCGATTTAAAAAGTGTTCGATGTGGGGGTTGGGGATTTGGCTCAGTGGTAGAGCGCTTGCCTAGGAGGCACAAGGTCCTGAGTTCGGTCCCCAGCCCCGGGGAAAAAAAAAAAAAAGTGTTCGATGTGTGTGTTTCCAAGACAGGGTTTCTCTGTGTGGTCCTGGCTGTCCTAGAATGTGCTCTGTAGACCAGGTTGGCCTTGAACTCTGGGATCGGCGTGCCTCTGCCTCTGGAGGGCTGGGATCAAAGGTGTGCACCACCACACCTGTCTCCCTGTGGGTCTCAAAAAAGGTCCATCAAACTCAGGTTACCAGGCTCCCGTGGCAAGCACCAGTTACTCACTGAGCCATCTTTGTCACCCTGAAATGGATAATCTTGAGACCATCCAATTAGGGACAGGGACATTTGAATTGGAGACAGTGCCTTCTAAAAAAGGTTTTTATTATGTTAAACAAAAACTGGCTGTGGAGAGGTAGAATCTCGGCGGTTAAGAGCAACAGTACTGGGAGAGTTAATATCCAAATGATTCATACCTCACACCACAAAAGATCAACTCCAGATATGTTAACCATCAACCAGACTTTGAGAAAGCACCTTAGGGGGCTGGGCTCAGTGGTTAAAAGCACTGACTGTTCTTCCAAAGGTCCTGACTTCAAATCCCAGTTCACGACCATCTGTAATGAGATCTGATGTGTCTGAAGACAGCTACAGTGTACGCTAATAATTTTTTTTTTTTTTTCCAAAAAGAAGGCACCTTAGGAGCCAGTGATATGGCTCAACAGGTAAAGAGGTTTGCCACCAATCTTGAAGATCTGAGTTCAATCTCCCAGACCCACACACTCCGCACACATTCATAAAAGGACAATAGCAAAACAGACTTTCATGAACCTGGAGTCAACAGAGACCACACAGAACCAGGGCCCCAGGAGAAGAGATTCAGCTGTGACTTGCCAGCACCCGGTAGGTTGGGGCAGTTGGGTCTTAAGACAGCCTGTGCTACAGAGCAAGCCTGTCCCAAGACAAACAGAAGTATTTCCTTAGGTAAAGAACAAGCATAGGGCTGGGGATTTAGCTCAGTGGTAGAGCGCCACCTAGGAAGCACAAGGCCCTGGGTTCGGTCCCCAGCTCCAAAAAAAAGAACCAAAAAAAAAAAAAAAAAAAGAACAAGCATAGATCACACAGGTCCCATACAATGGTCACAGTCATTCTCTCTACCAGCCACAAGGCTGTGCCCTGCCCCGCCCCTGCCCCGCCCCTGCCCCGCCCCCTGCTCCTCTCTTTGAGACAGTTGCTCAGGACTTTCCCTTCACAGCCTATCTCGATTCAGGGTTCCCCCTCCCACCAGCACTGAGACTCCCTGGTGGGTTCTGCCTTCTTTTGTCCCTGGAAGGTAGTGACACCCCCTCTATTCTTCCTGTTCCTCCTTGAACCCCTGAAACCTGCGACATCAGCATCTGTCACAACCAGCATCCCTTGGGGCCACTCCCTGGCTGAGATCCAACCACGGCCATGCATGGGGTTAGCTTAGGGTGTCACAAACCTCCTGACCCTGGGACTAAGCACCTCCAGGAAGTGTGACTATTGGCCCTGTTTGCCAATAGGAGGGAACCGGTGGTGTCCTCCACAGACGCTTCCAACCAGGGAGAAGTGTGTACCTCAGGGTCTCGTCAACACAGGGGTTGATCAAAAGCTAGTGATTTTATTAAGAGTCCTGACAACTTTCCTGGCTGAATTAGATTATCTTGGTGCCAAAACCACACTTTTGTTCTTGGCTGAAGTCTCAGATATTCAAAGCACCGCTGACCTAATTAACAAGGAAGGACCAGCCTCCGGCTGGGACGACGCTCACAAATCTGAGGTGATGCACAACCTCCCCCAGAGTGTGAATACCCTCCAGGCTCTGAACCCATAGGTAGGAACACAAGAGGGCTTTCTCAAGACACTCCAGAATAAACTTCGTAACAAAGAGAGAAGTAGACTTTAAATATTCATAACCCAAAGAGCCAAAATGCTTACAGACAAAGCCCCAGGTTCTAGAAGTCATGGTCCAGAGCCAACTGGAATGCTGTGTTGGCAGTCTAACAGTGCAAGCAGGGGCCAGAGGCCATGCAAATGAATCCAAGCATGCAGAGGGACTGGTCAGTGGGAAGCAGAAACCAGAGCTCAGTACAGGTTATACGCACGGACTCAAGCATGCTGTCTCTCTCTGGAAACTTCTGTTGGTTTGAGACAGGATCTCATGCAACCTCGGCTCGCTCAGAGTCCTACCTAGCTGAGGGTGACCTTGAACAACTCCTCCTATCTACAAATTTCAACATCTGGGATCCTCGGATGGCAAAGTACACTGTTTTGTTCTGCAGTTTTGAGACACATTTATCTAGGATGACATGGAACTGCTACGTACCCCAGGCTGGCCTTGAACCTCCCACTTCAGCCTCTTGAAATGATAAGACTCGATTTTTGTGTTTTTAAGACTTATTCTATTTCTATTTATGTGTGTATATGCGCCTCTCTGTGCGCACGTGTGCAGTTCTCTGTGGAAGTCAGAGGAGGGCTTCAGATCCCCTGGAGCTGGAGTTAGAGGCAGTTGTGAGCTGGGAACTGAATTCTGATCCTCTTCCAGAGCAGTGCATGCACTTAATCACTGAACTGTCTCCCCAGCCTTCAGAGTCTGGTGCATTTTGATTTTTTTACTTCATTTAGTAAATATGCTTTTTTTTTTAAAAAAAAGTTAATTGATTTTATGAGTATTTTCCTGAAGGTATGTCTGAGCGTCATATGCATACATACATGCCTGGTGCCTGAGGAAGCCAGAGAATTCTGTCAGACCCTCTGGAGCTGGAATTACAATTGTGGGCTGCGTGCTGTCCCGCGCTATCGTCTCGCCAGCAAGAACGCACGCGGACACCAGGATCCTTTTGCAGCAAAGCGTTTACTGTACAGCTCTCTTGAACAGGGACAGGGGGGAACCTCAAGCGCTCGCCTTATATAGACAGCAGGCTGAGGCTATGCTAATTGTCCTTCAGGGATTGGTGGAGCATGAGTTATCTTATTAGCATGGTGCTGCTCCCTCATTAGCATAATACCGGCCAACTGATGCCAGGCGCAAAGCCTGCGCATGCGCAGTACCGTTGTTCACCACAGGAGGGCGCCCTACAACGTGGGTGCTAGGAATCAAACACAGGTCCTCCGGAAGAGCTGCCAGAGATTAACCACTCCCTCCAGCCGTCTCCCCAGCCCCTGCAAACAGGTTTTAATGTCAGCATCAGTTATGAGCTGTACCAGTCTCTATATCTTGTTTGTTTTGGGGGCTGGGGAAGGAACCCTGGGATTGAACGTGTGTGTGTGTGTGTGTGTGTGTGTGTGTGTGTGTGTGTGTGTGCTGTTCCGCCAGTCCTTGTTACAGACTCTGGAACAAATAAAACACCAACCTATCGGGGTAGTCCTGTAGTGACAGGAGAGTTGAGGCAGGAGGATCAGAAGTACACGGTCATCCCCCACAAGATGGAGAGGTCGGGATAAGGCTAGGGTAGAAAACAGGGCCTGCAGCTCAGTCTCAGAGTTCAGTCAAATCCAAGGATCATGGGGAAAGGTAAGCTTGTGAGCAGGGAAAGCACAGAGCATTGGAGGAGCCTGTCTGTGAGCGCTGAGATTGGGGGTGGGGGTGGGGAGGGGAGTGTGCACCAGCAGGACAGCCCTGCTAGCACTTCCTGAGAGCTGACCACAGAGGGTTCTGAGCGTCCAGCACAGTGGCCTAGTCTGAGCTCTGGGCTTTGGCTAGTGAGTTCCTTCCCCTGCTGGGCTGGCTTTTTAACTCCTGCTGGGCTGGAGAGATGGCTCAGTGGTTAAGAGCACTGACTACTACTCTTCCAGAGGTCCTGAGTTTAAATCCCAGCAACCACAGGGTGGCTCACAACCATCTGTAATGGGATCTGATGCCCTCTTCTGGTGTGTCTGAAGGCAGCTACAGTGGACTTATATATAATAAATAAATTTTTTAAAAATAAAGAAAGAAAGGCGAATGTGCTCACTCCAAGCCCACACATCTCCGCATACCTACTGTGACAGCCACAGTGAGGACTCTTCAGAGTCCAGAAACAGCTCCAATCCACACTAAGGGGCCAAGGAGAATATGCATGTGGTGGCCCCCAAAGCCTGATCCTCCCCACACCCCTCTCTCTATTTGGAAAACTTCCAAGGGCAAGGGTTTGGTCAGTCTGCCGAGACCTGGCACTTGGCCAGCGTTCAGATTCCCACTCTGAGCAGACAGACAGCTGTCTCCACAGCCTACTTCCACCTCAAAGCAGTTCCCCACCCAGCAAGGACACCTCACCACTGTTCCCACAGCCTACTTCCACCTCAAAGCAATTCCCCACCCTGCATGGATGCCTCACCAAGGATTGCAGCTACCACAGCACCTCAGCACCCTGGGGCAGAGGGAAGACCCAAGCTCTGATTGCTTTAAAGGGAACAAAGGTTTGATCCTCCCCCCATCATGGTCTCACGTATCCCAGTCTTAGCATTCACTATGTAACTGAGGATAACCTTGAACTTCTGGTCGGCCTCACTGGTGCTAGTATTACAGCCATGCACTACCGTGCCAGTTCTATGACAGAGAGTTTAACCCAGGGCAGTGCATGCTGGGAAGAATCCCACCCATCATATTTCTGGGCATAGTGATTGGCACCTGTAATCCCAACACTCTGGAGCCTAAGGCAGGAAGTTAATGAGTTCAAGGCCAGCCTGGGTTACATAGTAAATTTGAGGCCAGCCTAGGCTACTCAGAAAGGTCCCGTCTCAGAATAAAATAAAAAAATTAAACTCAAAACAGCTGGGTGAGGCGGGTAGTGGTGGAGCACACCTTTAACCCCAGAACTTGGGAAGCAGAGGCAGGAGAATCTGAGTTCAAAGCCAGCCGGGTCTACAGAGTGAGTTCCAGGACAGCTAGTGCTACAAAGAGAACAACAGCAAAAAAAAAAAAAAAAAAAAAACAAACAAAAAAAAAAAAAAAAAACACAAAAAACCAAAAAAAAAAAAAACAAAAAAAAAAAAAAACAAAAAAACCTTTTAAAAAAAGTAACAGTACCCCGCTTTCTTTGCTATTTTTAGTTTGAATTTCCGTGCCAACCATAGAATGTCCCTTTAAAGCAGTGGTTCTCAACCTTCCTAATGCTGCGACCCTTTAATACACTTTCTCGTGGTATGGTGACCCCCGACCATAAAATTATTTCCAATGCTATTTCAGAACTGTAATTTTACTACTGTTATGAATCGTAATATAAATATCTGATATTTCCGATGGTCTTAGGCAACCCCTGTGAAAGGGTCATTCAATCCCCAAAGGGGGCCTCAATCTATGCGTTGAGAACCATAGCTTTAGAGCTTAAGGCCCTTAGCCAACCAGGAAGTCTCATTAGAACTTGGCCTCCTTCAAGCCTCTTCTGCCTCCAGCCACACCTCCACCTCCTGCCCCAGCAGAGGCTCACCCATGTGCCCAATATAAGAGTAATGCCCGGGCTGGAGAAATGGCAGAGGCTCACCCAGAGGTCCTGAGTTCAATTCCCAGCAAACATGGTGGCCCAATCTGTATAAGATCTGATGCCTATCTGAAGACAGCTACAGTGTACTGAATAAATCCCCTTCCAATCAGGGGTGCAGCCCCCTCCCCAACCCCAGAGAAGCGGCCGTACATCGAGGTCCCTTTGGGACAGTCCCACAGTACCCTGGCTTCCTATCTGCATGAAATTCCGGACAACTTCCTCTGGTTTCATGCGGATGACCCATCTGCTGGGTGAGTACTGCTTCTCCAGTTCCTGTGGACAGACAGAACCCTGTGAGACTCTCCCTCTCAGGGGGTGCATTGACCCCACCTGCCCGTGATGGCTGATCTTCTCTACTTCTCTGCCCTGAGAAGACCCTGTAATGCAAGCAGCTTTCTCAAGCCCCATCAGCTTCCATTCCCTACTCCCTCCACTAGCTGCCCATTGGGTATCTCAGCAGAACATCTAAGATGCCTCCAAAAGGGTGACAAAGGGGTTCCCTAGTGGCAACCATGCCTTTAACCAGCTAACAGCCTTCATGAGACATGAGGTTTGTAAATGGCACTGGGGGGGCCACATTCCTATAGGAACTGAGACCACAGGAGGTGAGGCAGCTGTGTGGCCATAACCGATCAAGTGGTACGGACTGTTTTCCTGGGAGGACAGTAGTCTGACCCCAGGCACGTACAGGGTCACAGGGTCAGAGGTAAGGAAGAAGAAGTCAAAGGTCAGTTTACAAATGTCGCTCAGCCAGATGGCTGATGCAGGAGGCTATGCAGCTGAGGTGTGGCTAAGCGGCCGCTGTAATCCCAGCTCTCTGTGGAGGCAGAGGCTGAGGCAGGAGCAGAGCAAGTTTCTGGATATCCAGGCCTAGAGAGTGAGACTCCGTTTATAAATAAACGAAGTAAAAGGTGGGGACATAACTCAACGGCGGAGGGTTTGCCTAGCACGTGTGAGGTGCTGGATTCGATCTCCAACATCACTCGGGGAGAATGTGAGACGCCCACACGTAACAGAGAAAGCAAGCAGGAGACAGATTCCTGAACAACGGAATCTTGAAGACACTGCGTCTTCACACAAAGGCCCGGGGCTGAGCACCGTCAACCTCCACCTCTAACTGGTTGTCTCCAGCTTAGGACTCCTGCTCTTTGGTATGATGGGCGTGCTAATCGCCTAGAGGGCTAGAAGGGAGGTGTGCGAGAAGCCTTGTTGCTCAAGCACAGTTGCCTCTTCCTGTTGAGTGTACGCCTTAGGTGCTATACATCCCTCTTGATCAGGTCGGTACCGGTAAGGTACCTTGCTGGATGCCAGGGCCCGGGCTTGGCACTGGACCGTCCTCATTTTTTTTTGTTGTTGTTGTCCTTTTGTTTTCTGGAGATAGAGCCTCTTGTGACTATGTGGCTGTCTGAGGACTAGCCTCCAGGATGTGCTGAGATTATACACATCTGCCCAGAAATCTTTTTTTCTGAAATGCATACATCATCTGGGCGTCTCACTAGAACTTGTCCTCCCTCAAGCCTTTTCTGCCTCCAGCCACACCTCCACCTCCCGCCCCAGCAGAGGCTCACCCGTGTGCTCAACATAAGAGTAATGCCCTTCCACTCGGGGGTGCAGCCCCCTCTACAACCCGGGAGAATTGGGGAGTAGTCCCTTCTGGGGCTGGAAGTTGTGAGCTGTCTGATGGGTGGAATCTAACTCCGGTCCTCCGGAAGAAGAGCATTGAATGAATGTTCAACAGTAGAGCCATCGATCCAGCCCTTTCTTTGCCTTCATTTTTTTAATACTAGGATTTATGACTGATTTTTTAAAAAAAAAAAGTCTATTTTTTTTTCTTTTTTGATTTTTCAATAGGGTTTCTCTGTGTAGCCCTGGTTGTCCTGGAACTGGCTCTATAGACCGGGCTGGCCTTGAACTCAAGTCGCCTGTCTTCGTCTGTCTGGAATTGAAGGCATGGGCCACCACCGACAACACAATGTTCCTAACTTTGAACAGTTTCTAAATGATGTCTGTCTGCGACCAAAACGAAGAACCCCGTTTAATACAAGCCAACCAGTCAAGAAATCATAACGGAATGGTAATTAACTTCAGAAATCGCCAAAATGGGTTGTCGTGCTTTGTGTACACCACCGTAGATAACTCTTGCAGCAACCACGGTCAGGCAGAGTAACCAACCCCAAACTCCTGAGTGCAAAGGTTTCTGGGCATGCTTAGTGTGAGCCAGAGGATTTTTAGCAGGGAAATTCTCAAGACTGTCTGTCTGTCCCAGAAGGTGCCTGCTTTGCTTAGCCACTCACAGCAGGGACCCCTGCCTTGGCATCTTTCAGACTGTGGTTACAGAAACATAGACCCCTACACTGCACAACCTCAGAATAAGGTCCGAACCCTCAACCCCTTAGTTCTGCAGGACTTCAGTTTTCGCTGTCTTTAAAACCAGACTAACAGGCTAAAATTACCCTGTAACGAGGAAAAATGAAGAAATCTGGCACTCGAGGTTAGGAAATCTGGTTTGTGGGCATCCTAAAATTCCTAAAATTCCAGTCTCGGCTCCGGGCGGTTGCACCACACCTACCTCTGAAGACAGGGTCCTCCACGGAGCCTGGCCGGGAGAAGGAGAGGAAGGAAGAGCCATGGCCAGATCCCGAGGGCTTAGTCGAGTCCAGGGTTTTCACTGGACTGAGAGGGGAGGCGGGTCTCACCAGGCTCCGCCCTGCCCGGCGATTGCTCCGTGCTTAGGCGCGCAAGGGACCCTGTGGGAGGCGTTGTGTGTGACTAACGTACTCCACTCAAGGACCCCGGTGCTAGGATTTACCCCGTCGCCATGAGCTACATCAACCTGCCCACCGTGCTGCCCATCTCCCCCAGCAAGACTCGGGGGCAGATCCAGGTGCGGGGTCTGGGTGGGATCGGGTGGTGGGTGGTGAGGGGTGTGCAAGGGGAAACCCCGTAAGATGACTTCTCTTCTAGGTGATTCTCGGGCCAATGTTCTCAGGGAAAAGGTAATGAATGAATGCGCCTTCGGGGCGGTGGGTCTCCCTCTCTCCACAGACCCTGGCTCTCCTTTCCCACCTCCCCCATCTTTCCAGAGGCCTCTGACTAGGCGGAAAAGGCCGCTCCACCTCTGAGCTTACTTTCCCGCCCAAAATCCTCTTTGCTGGCTTCCTGGCTTTCTGCCTCCCTCCCGCCCAAGCCTCTTCTCTCAGGGAACCCTATTTTGCTGAAGCGGATCACATCGGGGTACAATTGAAAACACTCAGTCCACATCCCCAGGAGCCCACCGGACTCCCAAGTGTGTCCCTTGGGAGTTGGGCACCTTTTCCAAGACATTTTCCTTATGCATTCCCCGTGCGAGCTCTCCTAAAGACTTGGAGCCCAATTAACTCTCTGAGGTGAGGGTCTGACCTCTGGAAGTCCCACCCCGAGTAACACCCCCCCACACACACACACACTACTCGGGGTTACTTTGCTTTATTTTTTACTTTGTTTTAACTTTTTTAACTCAGAATCTTTTTATGTGGCCCAAGCTAGTTCCGCTTGCCTCCTCATCTCTTGTGCTGGGATTATAGGGGTGCATCACCACACCAGGCACCCCACTCTTCTTGAACGGCCTGGTGTCACCTCACTTTTGTCCCTCACCTGAGGGTGAGGCCGAAGCTCGAGACCTGGGGCCCAGAAGCAAGCTCTGGCGATTCTGTCAAAGAAGTTCATTCATTATAAATGGAAATTTGTTCAGAACAGCATGTGGTGAACGCGTGCTGTTCCGGCTGTTCGGCTGCCCCACACTAGGTGGCGGTGGCAGCCCGAGTTTGGCTCGGGCCTCATCTTGCCTGGTTACTCTTGCAGCACGGAGCTGATGAGGAGAGTGAGGCGTTTCCAGATCGCCCAGTACAAGTGCCTGGTCATCAAGTATGCCAAAGACACGCGCTATAGCAACAGCTTCTCCACACATGACCGGTCAGTCCTGCCCCCTTGATCCTGCCCTGCGGGAACCCCTAAGGCACAGGGCACACCTTCGCGTGCATCAGGGCTGGGGTAGAGAAGGGATGGGCTGCGCTTCGCCTCTAATGGATAGGGATGAGGGCTCAAAGCATGGGAGAACCTGGGTTCCACTTGGGTAGAGGCTGCAGCAACCTTGACTCCAGAGGTTCTTTCCCCCTCTTGAGTTGGCTTTCTGTCATCAGGTAGCTGTCATCATTCCCACTTGTGTGTCTACCAGCCCTAGCACTGAACACTTGTCTCTGCTGCTGAAGGGAAAATTTGGGGATTCGTGCTCTGAGGCACTCTTTTCTGAGTATCCTGGACTCAACCCAGAGTCGAAGTCTGACCGTGAGGCTGGGGTAGCCCCTCAGGGTGGCTGGAGCCTGGACCGAGGGTGAACAGCCTGGAGCTGTAGGAACAGGTCTCTGAAGCAGAACAGGAAGCGGAGCGGAGAATAACCAGGACTTGGAGTTGGGTCGGGAACTCTAGCCGTGGTTCCTGGCAGGCGCGGTGCTGAGATCTTTACTTCTCTGTCTCTGTAACCATGGTGTCCAGCACACAGGATGGGATGAGCATCCAGGAGGGCCGAAAGCAGGGACGGAGGCAGCAGAGTGTCGGCCACAGCCGGCCTGTTGCCTGTCCTCCCTTGTCTGCTCTACTAGGGGAGGGAAGAGAGAACTTCAGATTCATGAGTATTGTGTTGTGCACACATGTGTCCGTACACACGCGTTCAGAGGACAGCCTCAGGTTGTAAGTTCTGGGTTCCAAACTCATTGGTCATACTTTTCAGTTTTGTTTTGTTTTTTTTTTTTTTTTTGAGACAAGATCTCTCTAGACCCATGGTTGCCCCAGAACTCTCTCTCTCTCTCTGTAGACCTGGTTGACCTTGAACTCACAGAGAACCGCCTGCCTCCGCCTTGCCGAACCCCTGGGATCAAAGTCGTGGCCACCACACCTGGCCCAGTATACTCTCCCAGCAAGGCCTTTACACATTCAGACATCTCAATCCTGCTTTTGATTTGTTTGGTTTTTTTATTATTATTTTTTCTTGCATATGGGTATTTTGTTGTTGTAGATCTGCAAACTACTTGCTTGCCTGGTGCCCTTGGAGATTCCCCACGACAGGAATTGGAGATCATTGTAAGCTGCCCCATGGTTGGTTCCTCTGCAAGGATAGCACCCGATCCTATCTCTCCAACCTTGAGACAGGTCTCTTGTAGCCTAGCTGGGTTGTAACTTGTGACCTCCCCTCCTCTTCCTCCTGGGATTACAGGCAAGCAATCCCACACCCAGCCCGCACCCCCATCGGCTCTATATAGATAAACGGATTGCAGACATGTTTGGTTACACCCAACTTCCCAGATCTTAAGATTGTGGGGTAATAAGTAGGCCTGGGAGGTTCTTTTGTTTGTAAGGACACCACTGCACGCTGTTGCCTGTGTTTTGGGAAAGAGCTTTCTCTGAGTTTGTTTCTAAAAACGAGGCAGAAACCACAGGGAGAAGGCGCTGGGTGCAGCCCAGCATTCCACTCCTTAGAGAGCAGAGAGGTTCCTGGCATCCTTTAATGGTGTTCTGGAGCATGTCCAACCTGGCCTTCAGAGGCCAGGGTGGGTTCTTCCTTCCTGGGAAGCGGTCCACAGTAAGACTGTGAGCAGAGGCTTCACAGCCTGACTCTGCCCGCAGCCAGCCACATGGCGTGCAGAGTCCTCCAGTCTGTGGAGATCGATGAATAGAACCGGGTTCCAGAGCATCGCTCTGCTGTCTGGTTTCCAGGACGCTCCTTATCCTGGGCTGCTCGGGGCAAATCCACAGGCCTGTGACAGTCTCCCTTCCCTGGGCACTGCACTCTTGCTTCTGTGGGCTGGAGAGGTGGCTAATAAGAGTACTTGGTCTTACCAAGGAGGACCCAGGTTCCATTCCAAGCACACACTTGATGGCTCACGACCGTAAGCGACTCCAGCTCCAGAAGTTCTAACACCCTCTTCTGACCTCCGAGGGCGCCAGACGTACACACGGTACACAGGGTACACAGATGTACACGCAGGGAAACCGCTAATCCTGTGACTAAATTATTTAAATTTTCCCCGGTGTGACTTACACTTTTAATTCTAGCTAGCACTTGTTGGGCAGAGGCAGAGTATGGGGCCAGCCTGGTCTACAGAGAGACCTTGACTCAAATGAGTTGTTTTGCTTTGTCTTTTGGTACTAAGGGATAGAACCTCAGGCAGAAGCCACCGGGTACTCTGCCTCTAGGCTACAAATTATATTTTATGATGGCAGTGACATATGTTAATATCTCAGTTTATTTATTTTGAATTAAGAAAAACATATATATATGTATATGTATATGTATATATATGGATTTTGCTGCTCAGAGTATCATGTCCCCTGAGGACTGTCCCTCATGAAACACTTGGGTGGCTCCGTAGTTGAGAGCTTATGTAGTGTATATAGCTGATTGTCTGGAAGGTAAGTTTTTGGACTGTTTTGTTTCTTGTGGGGGAGGGTAACTTGTTCGGGGTTTAGATTTTGGTGTGCACATTGGTTTTTGAAGCATTCCATAGCCCAGGCTGACTTGGAACTTTACTTGCTTGGAGCTCCTGAGTGTTTCAGTTACAGCGCGGGTGTATTCCCATGCTCACTGTCAACCTCGTGGCGTGGCTTGGTTAGCGGCCTGCTCTCTCTCCTGTTCTCAGAGGCCTTGGGCCTTTCCTGATAACCCTAGTACCTAGGCCAGGTACCACATGTCCTGTTGAATAAGAACTGGAGTCGGGTTGAAGAGATGGCTCAGTGGTTAAGAGCACTGACTGCTCTTCCAGAGGTCCTGAGTTCAAATCCCAGCGACCACATGGTGGCTCACAGCCATCTGTAATGGGATCTGATGCCCTCTTCTGGTGTGTCTGAGGACAGCTACAGTGTACTTATACATAATTAATAAATAAGCCTTTTTTTTTAAAAGAACTTTGGGGTCTTTGTTGACCTTAGTAGCAGACACTACCCATATTCAGTTGAGGGAGGTAAGCTGTAATAACTGGTTTTCTGAACAAGGCCTGTTTTCTGGTTCTTTTTTTTTTTTTTTTCGGAGCTGGGGACCGAACCCAGGGCCTTGCGCTTCCTAGGCAAGCGCTCTACCCCTGAGCTAAATCCCCAACTGAACAAGGCCTGTATTCCCCGTTCCTCCCCCCATAGAAGCCTCGGGAACAACACCTCAGGCTGCTCTGTGGGAACGCCACAGTAGCACTCTCATCCGGGCGCCTGTGGCCTTGCTCATCCTCTGGCCTTATCTTCCCAGGAACACCATGGATGCACTGCCGGCCTGCATGCTCAAGGATGTGGCCCAGGAGGCCTTGGGTGTGGCTGTCATTGGCATCGATGAAGGGCAGTTTGTAAGTTAGCTTGCGGCACAACCCCTACCCACCCCTGGCCCTTCATGCCCTGCAGGCTCAGAAGTTCCCTTCATCTTTTCAGAAAGATGGGTCATTGACTTGTCTTTACTGGTGTGTGGATCCCCTTGCCTGTGTGCATATTGTCATTTGGGTGGCTAGGGTTGCTTTTGCCAAAGTAGCTATGAGGGAGAGAGCTCCAGTCTTGGCCTCGTTGGTGGCCAGACCTCCAGTCCTTTGACCCCAGCCTTGCTTTGGTCTGGGGGTTTGTTTGTGGGGTTTTATTCTTCTTTGGGAGGTGGTGTTTGTTTCCAGGATATGCTCTGACTGGGGTGGGAATTGTGTCTTTCATGGTCTTAAACACCACCCCCAACCCTCACCCCCACCATGCTTTGGAAGTTTGGCCATTGCTAGCAGTAGAAGTCCTCCAGTGAGGGCCCGGGCGGGGCTGGCAGAGCACCCGCCTAGTTGAGTACAAGGCCCAGCCCAGCATGGCATGAACTGGACAAGCTGGAATGCCTCTGGGTCTAGCACCAGAGATGAAGGCGGGGTTCAGTTCAAAGTATCATTGGCTCTGTGTAGCCAGTTTGGAGTCAGCCTGGGCTCCAAGAGGGCCTGCAACCAAGTAGGGCCTCGCCACACCTACTTCATTGCCAGTTAAAGGCTGTCTGTATCCGGTCCACCAGAGAGAATGAGGACAGAGGCCTAACAAACCACACTCT
This sequence comes from Rattus rattus, assembly GCF_011064425.1. Taxonomy (NCBI): domain Eukaryota; kingdom Metazoa; phylum Chordata; class Mammalia; order Rodentia; family Muridae; genus Rattus; species Rattus rattus. Next base: position 66,245,395 of record NC_046162.1, read on the forward strand.
AAAACTTGACATCATAGACGTTGTCAAAAGTATTTGTTGATGGGTGATGAGGTGATGCTGTGATCCCCATACTTGGGAGACTAAGGCAGGAGGAGGGTCAGGAGTTCAAAGCCAGCTTTAGCTATAGAGGAGACCTTGTCTTAAATCAAAAATAGGGCCAGTGAGATGGCTCAGTGGGTAAAGAAGCTTGCTGCACAGCCTGGAGGCCCAAGTTCAATCCCTAGAACCCACGAAAGGGAAAGAGCAGGAAACCACCTCCTCAGAGTTATCCTCTGACTTCCACGTGTGAGCGCCCACCTCCCATGTATCATATGTGATGATAGACATTGTAAAACGGTAATGGCTGGAGAGCAGGCTCGGTTGTTGAGAGCACTTGCTCACTTTGCAAGTGACCGGATTTGTTCCCAGCACTCACACTGGGCAGTTCATAGCCACTTACAGCTCCAGCCCAGGACCTCTCCCGGCCTGTGTGGGCATCTACACATATGCAGGTCCTCATACCCTCATGGATAGACATGTACACATGACTTTTTTAAATTTTAAAAATAGTGGTCACATAAAGATGGCGTGATGTCCCGAGCAAGCAGCCTATGACAACATAATAAACCACTCAATGGAAAATGAGTCCTGTGGCAGCAAGAGGCTTGTTCACAATCCTGGATGGTGGCCCTGGGTGGCCTGGGGTTTGGGCCAGAGGCTCTGTATCACTTGATGACTTTCTGCTAGACTTTGCTGTGGCTCTCTGGCCGCCCATCAGTCTTACACTCTACCCTGGAAGGAGAGAGGCTGTTTGGGTTTAGTGGAGGAATGTTCTAATCTGTCCCTTGTGTGCCCCCGACCCCCAGGATAGAATGAGAACGCTCTGGCCGTGATACCCTCGTCATGCTCTTGGCATCTGTCCATCCATTTGGACATGCCTGATCTGTTTTGTTCTCAGAGGTAAACCTTGGGAGTGCAATGGCTGTGCAGACGTTGACTTAGGACACAGTTTCCCCCCTCAGGCCTGAGGCAGTGGCCTGCTTACTACCTGTGCTCTCCTGGTGTTCCCAGAGGCCCAGCCGCACTCCCTAGGCACTACCTTCTTTTCTTTCTTTCTTTCTTTCTTCCTTTCTTTCTTTCTTTCTTTCTTTCTTTCTTTCTTTTTTAAAGATTTGTTTATTTATTCACTGTAGCTGTCTTCATGCACACCAGAAGAGGGCATCAGATCCCGTTACAGATAGTTGTGAGCCGCCATGTGGTTGCTGGGAATTGAACTCAGGACCTCTGGAAGAGCAGTCAGTGCTCTTAACCGCTGAGCCATCTCTCCAGCCCACTACCTTCTTTTCTTAACTCTTCCTGGTCTACCCAGGTCTGGCACCAGCCTACCAGTCGCCCCAACCCTCTTCCCCATCCTAACCTATAGGAGAGATTTACTTCTATGCACCCCACCCCCACCCCACCTTATGATTAAGGAAAACGAGTTCATTTAGTGGCTACTTGGAGTTTTGGGGTGGGGTCTTGCTTTGTGGTCCGGGCTAGATTAGAACTCGGGCCCCTGAGTGCTGGTATTGTGTAGTCATGGGCCCTCGCACAGGCTACAGTGAGTATTCAGTGTGCACTGTATAAACAACACAATTCTTGTGTGCTTCCGCCCCAGACTCTAGACCCTGCTCCTTACTAAGTTCAGGATCTCCCCGTGGTAAAACAAGGAGATCGCCCTTCCTTCCTGTGTCCTCGGACAGTGGGTAGAGGGTCCTGTAGGGTCCCGGAGCCAGAGCTGAGGACATAGAGCTTCCCGTGTGTTCATTCACCAGAAGCAGGGCCCACAGCTTCTGGGCAAGATTAGAAGCTTGCATCGTTAAGAACTTGGTTTCCCTTCTTTTTGACGCAGTAATGACAGGCTCAATGTAGGACACAGCAGGAGCACACCAGACAAAGGAGGCTTGCCACTTCAGTGTCTTTGAACCAGAAACTACCAGGAATGCCCTGCGAGCCAACATTGTGGGTTCTAAAGCCTGCCACGGGGCAAACACTAGTCGTGGAACAGTGGCCCTCCGGGAGGGGACAGGGCTCCTTTTGGCGGTAGGGTGGTGCTTGTTTGATTGCTTCTGGCATAGACTGCACCTGCTTTGTCAGTGGTCACGTGAGACTGAGGAAGGGTCTTTATTCATGCGGCCAGGGTGCCTGCCTTGCCTGGTGTTGGCCCAAGAGATTATGTTCAGCCAGTGCCAGGACTCTGATGAATGCCAGTCAAGCCTGGACGCTTCTAATTATACACGTGTGTTTTTATAGAGTAAGCCATGTCACATGCTGTGACTATTGTGGGAATGGCTGAGTCCAGGGACCAATCGCATCCATTCCAAGTTTCTGCCCTTTGGCTGCGGCATTCTAAGTCTGGAGATAAATCTGGAGCTTCCAGCTCACCTCCGTTGAAAGACTAAAACTGAGAGGGACCGTGGAAGAAGAGAAACGTTAGAACATTAAGGTGTAGGGCAGGGATATGTTCAAGAAAAGGTCCAAGAACCAGGCAGGCAGGAGATTGCTTTGCAACCCAGGCCAGCCTGGGTTGCACAGCAATAACCAATCAAAAGCGAGAGACAGAAGGGATGGGGAGACAGTTCTGTCAGTGAGGGAGACCCTGGCTCTGCAGGCATGAGTGCCTGAGTTTGGGTCCCTAGCACCCGTGTACAACACTGGGTATAGCCACATGTCCATAATCCCAGTGTGAGGAAGGCAGAGGCAGGCAGGCCCCTGGAGCTCCCTGACTAGGCAGCCCAGCCCAATCGCTGTGCTCCAGATTCAGTAAGAGACCCAGCTCAGAAACAAACTGGAAGCGCCAGGCTCATAGCATAGGCCTTTAATCTGAGAGCTTCAGGGGCAGAGGCAAGTAGATCTCTTGAGTTCAGGCTAACCTGGTCTACACCCGTGCTGTGAAAGGGGAGGCTGGCCTGAGAGACAGTGGAAGGCGGAGGGCAGCTATCCCTGCCAACCTGCTTATGTACGCCTTGTACTTCTCATTACCAAGAGTCCCCCTCCTTCCCTCCCTTCCTCCCTCCAGCTGTCCATGGGGGCTGAAAGTGCATGTGTGCATGTGAGGGTGGGTGCCTGCAGATGCCAAAGGAGGACATTAGCTGTCCTTGCATCTGGAGTTACAGATGGTTTGTAAGCTATCTGTTGTGGGTGCTGGGAATTGAATTCTAGTTATCTATAAGAACAAGCCATGCTTGGAACCCCTGAACCATCTCTCCAGCCCTGGCTTATTTTAACTTCCTAATCCTTCTACCTTTAAAGTAGTGGTATTGTGTTGGACACCTTGTCTGGTTCATTTGATATGGGGGTAGGGGATGGGGGTGGAGCCAAGGGCTTCATGCACACTGTTTAAGCTGTTCAACCCCAGGGGGGTCTCGACCCACTAGTTGAGAACTGCTGTTCCAGCCTCTCTGGTATGTAGAGGCCTCTGTGGGCCAGCCCTGGGTAGCAGAGGGCATGCAGGTGGGATGTTTCACAGGAGTGGCAGTGCGGTCTGATCTCCGGCTCTGGGCCTACCTGTGTGCTTGGATCCCTCACCGTCTTCATGAGGCCCTTGCTCAGGACGGCTCACTTCATCCTCTCTGAACTTTCCTAGTTCCCTGACATTGTGGATTTCTGTGAAATGATGGCCAATACAGGCAAGACAGTGATTGTGGCGGCGCTGGACGGAACCTTCCAGAGGAAGGTAAAGATGTCTGACCCATGGCAGCGGTCTTGAGAGGGGAGACAGCATGCAAGGTCTCCCCCTGCAGCTCTCTAGTGAAGCAGGACCAGTAAAGTCTGATGTTGCTGAATCATGGGGTTTAAAAGAGAAGCGTTGGGCTGGGGGCAGCCCAGGCTGTAACACACTTGCCTTGCACACAGGCTTGCGTCAGTTCCGCAGAACTCCCTCCACACGCATACACATGTGAACACAGGCAGGAGGGAAGTGCCTGGCTAACACTTTTGCTGTCCTGTGTAGGCTTTCGGCAGCATCTTGAACCTGGTGCCCTTGGCCGAGAGTGTGGTGAAGCTCACCGCCGTGTGCATGGAGTGCTTTCGAGAAGCTTCCTACACCAAGAGGCTGGGCCTGGAGAAAGAGGTATCTCCTTGTGCTTCTGCCCACGGAGTGGGGTGGGCTTAGGCTTTGGCTTCTGAGTCCTGCCCTCACACGCCTCTCCTACCAGGTGGAGGTGATTGGCGGAGCGGACAAGTACCACTCTGTGTGCCGCCTGTGCTACTTTAAGAAGTCTTCAGCCCAGACTGCAGACAACAAAGAGAACTACCCAGTGCTGGGGCAGCCTGGAGAGATCCCGGCTGTCAGGAAGCTCTTTGCCCCTCAGCAAATCCTACAGTGTAACTCTGCCAACTGAGGGGACCCGGGGCCTGCCAGCTCCTTCCCCAGGTTGGACTCCCAGAGAGCAGGGGAAGGGGCGGGGCCTGCCATTCCTACTGGACATTGCGCCTTGGCTTATCTGCTTGTTGAAACCTTTCTTAGTTCCCTTCTTATAATGGTTGTGAGCCCCCAACCCAACGCTTCTCTCTTAAACCCCGTGATTCAGGCAACATCATACTTTACTGGTCCTGCTTCACTAGAGAGCTGCATGGGGAGACCTTGCTGGAAATTGAACTTGGGACCTCTGGAAGAGCGGTCAGTCCTCTTAACCCCTGAGCTATCATTCCAGCACCTTTAGCTCCCTTCTTGGTTGCCAAGACACCTCAGCACAGACTGGAGCCCAGACCCTGCCTGGTGGCTCGGGTCTCACATTCAGCCAAAGGTGAGAACAGAGCCACCCAGCATTGTGACATTGGTGGTGCTAGCTTCTTCCTTGTTGGTGGCTTTCACTGCTGGGTTTCCGTCTCAGCCCCACACTTTACCAAGGCTCTAGCCCTCTCACAGCTCTCCCATATATGTATCCCTTGACCCCTACTGCCATTATAGCTCCAATCCCTCTCTGCTCAGCTCTCAGTAAGCCAAGGGAGTATGTTTCTTGTGCCCCATTACTTATAACTTACTTAGCCTGGGTTTCCCTAAATCTTGCAACTAGCACCCACATGACTTGGGGGTAGAAATTTCTTCTGTAGTACTAATGGCCTCCACCACAGCCCAAGAGGAACAGTCACCCACATTTCTATCTGGTTGGTTTGGGGACAAAAATGGCAAAGGCACCTGCCAGGAGAGTCAGGAGATGGTGTTTCTAGCTGGCACGGGAGGTCAGGTTTTGTGAGACAGATACTTGATAGATTGAGTTGAGGAAACGGCTCAGATGGCCTTGGAAAATGGGCAGGGTGACACTTGAGGACCAGAGACCTGGGTCTAAGGTGTGGGGTGCTGCTGGTGCCTTGCCCAGCTGCTCAAGGCGTGCTCTCCAGAGGAGGCCCACAGCTCGGAGCCCGGCCTGTCAGTTTATACTTCAGATTTTGAAAGACGCGGCCAGCGGCTCTCCACAGCCCCATTATTGCACAAGAGTTTACCTCAGGGGCATGGCTGCTTCCTGACAGAGATGGGTCCACTCCCTGCCAAGTCCCTGGAAGGTGTCAAGAGGGGCCAGAGTCAACCTCAGAGGGGCAACACCCAGGGGCCCCTGGCAGGCATCGGAAACCTGGCCAGCTGTCCAGAACAATCCGCCTCACAAGCTGTCATGGTGGCTGTTTTAGGATGCAGTAGAAGGCAGTGTGCAGACTGAGACCCCACTAGGGAAGCTGCCACCCCAAACTTAAAGAACATGGTCTAACTGGGCATGGTGGTCTGCAGCTTTACCCAGCACTCAACCACATGTTGGCTCCCACCCATCTGTAAGGGGATTCAATGCTTCTTCTTGTGAATATAAATAAAACAAAAATAAATCTTTAAAAAAAAAAAAACCATGGTGTAGAACTAGAACCATGTTGAGGCAGGAGGATTGCCTCAAGTTGGGGATTTACCTGAGTTACACAGTGAGATGCTGCTCTAGCCAAGCATGCACCATAGGCCTGGGCTATGCAGATATCATCTTTGAAAGGATGGGAGCCCAGCATGAAGTCCAGGGTTTGACAACCAGCACTTGGAGAAGGTCAGAGCTTCACCCTCGGCTGTGTAAGTTGGAGGCCTTGTCTCAAAGCAATGCATCCAAAGTATCTACCCCTAGCCTGAGACGCCACCAAGTACAACAGGCTGAGAAAAACGTTTATTCCATCTTCAAACTCGTCTACAGAACTGAGGGCAGGGCTGTCCCCACCAAGTCTCGGTACATTCAGTGCAGGGGCTCCTGCCCTCCCCACTAGTATCTAACAGCTGCTTGGGAATATTTACATAAAGCCAGGTGCTGTCTCCGGGCAAGTTCTGTCCTTCTGCCAGGGGTAGGAGCAAGAAAGGAGTGGTATCTCGTCCCTCTGCCCGCCCCACAGCTGTCAGGCAGGCAGCCTGGGGACGGTTGGCACAGTGGTGACCCCAGAAGACACAGCAGTGAGCATAGAACCCAGACGAAGCTGGGTCCTGAACCTGAGTGAGGAAGTGGGGAGCCGAGCACTGAGGAGACAGGTAGCACAAGGATCCCCGAGTTTGTCTTTGGAGAAAAAAAAGTTGGGGCTCCCGAGGCCTCCAGCTGTGGGGAAAGTGGCATGTGTCAAAAACTGCAGCGGGCACCTGCTTCTGGCTCTGATGGGGTTCAGTGTTATTAAAAGCAACGCGGAGCTGAGCGTACGGCTGGATGGCAGCGCTGGCTAAGCAATCCAAGGCCCTGGGTTCCATTTACAGTACTGGGGTGGGGGATAAGGCCTAGTAAAACCCTCTCCTCAAAGATGCCCTTGAGGATCAGGCGGGTGGCGGTGAAGCCCCTCTGGGCATGGGCACTTCAGGTGTGCAGAAAGGCACGGACTCGGGCTGTCAACTGTAACAGGCAAGGGACTACAGTTCTGGACAGCAAACCTTGAGAGATCCAGGGTGGAGGGGCGGCCCCACCAAGCACCCTCCTGCCTCTTTGTCCCTGGCTGCTCAGTACACTGGGGGAGGCTGGTAGCCCTCAGTAGTCTCCACATTCTGGGTGAAGGGCGGCTGCTGGTAGTTTTCCACCGAGGCACTAGGGTAGGAGGCGTAGGCTGTGGTGGGGTCCGGCGTGGGGTCCACATAGTTCTGAATGAAGGCATCCACTCCAGCCTTGTAACGCTGGTAGGCCAGGGAGGCCAGCACACCCTGTGGGTGGGTTGGGGGAGAGCCAAGGTGTGGGCAGGGCAAGGGACCTCAGTGTTCACCCAATCCTCCACTGCCTTCCCCGGTCCACCTACCCAGGAGAAGATGGAGAAGAAACTGAAGGTGATGGCAGCCCGGGCTGAGTCTGCTCCCACCAACACGTCATCAGGTTTGGTGGCTGCCCACTGGTTGGTCAGAAAGCAGAAACCGACAAACCACAGGAAGGTCCAGAGAGCTAGGGAAATAACAAGGGAGAGGTGGCCTCAGCGATGGACCAGATCCCCAGGATCCAGGAGGGACACAGAGGACTCTCCCAGGGCCTTGAGCTGTGCAACCTATAGAAGCAGAGGGATGTGAGAGTAAGGGGTCAGCTAAGTGGGGTTGATGAGCCCAGAAACCTGATGCCATCCTCACCCTTCTGTCCCAACACCCTTGAATTTCTGAAGCCAGAAAGCTTTGTGTGCCATCCCAGGGTACCGGGGACCTAGGAGAAGCCTCAGGTAAGGTTCATGACCCTCAGCTGCTGTCAGCAGCCCCTCCCAGCAGCACCAAGGGCTCAGTCATGAAGCCCCGGTATACCAGTGCCATGGGCATACCTGAGAAGAGCAGGTCACCAATGACCAGATACTTGCGGTCAGTGGCATTGCTTATCTGAGAGAAAAACGCATCCACCACAAGGAAGAAGGCTGAGGCCAGGAAGGCCAGCACCCCAATGGCACTGCCGTAGCGGCAGGCATCTTCGTTCCGGTTGAACACACAGTGTAGCTGATCAGATGAGTGAAGGTTGATGTAGCCCTCGCCGAAGATGCAGGAGAATACGATCAAGGCCAAGACCTGGGGAAGAGGAGATTCTGTGGGCAGTGGCAGACGCATGTGGGCCATATCCTGTACAGAGACCCCTGTTAGGGCCTAGAGAGGAGGGTCCTGGTAGGACAGGGTATCTCTTGTCTCCCTGCTGATGTCCTCATCTGAGGCTGTTGCTTCAACCCCTTCTGGACTCATGGGACAGAGTGATAGGGGGCTGGGGACAGAATGGGCTATTTATTCTGAGAAGGGGCTATCCCTTAGCTGCCTGACTCATTCAGGGTAGTGATTAAGAACAAAGAAAAATCTACCCGTCTCCATTTTGTATGAGATTAATTTTTTGTTGTTGATTGGGGGGAGGGGTGTTGGTTTGGTTTTTTTGTTTGTTTGTGATGAAGGGGTCTCATTTAGCTGTGTAACTCAGGATGATTCCTGATCCTCCTGCCTCCACCTCCCAATGCTAGGATAACCATGTGCCTGCTCGGGTCTCCCCCTCCCCTATCCTATCCTATCCTGATCGCTGGCAACTTTTTTTTTTTTTTTTTTTTTCAGAGCTGGGGACCGAACGCTTGCTAGGCAAGCGCTCTACCACTGAGCTAAATCCCCAACCCCGATCGCTGGCAACTTTAACCCAGGGCTTCACACTTGCTAGGCAAGTGCACCACCACGGACCTACATTTTTAGTCCTTGAGGTTGTGTGTGTGTAAGTTTCTTGTTGTTGTTGTTGTTGTTGTTTTTGATGGTTCTGTCTTGTTTTTGGATACAGGGCCTCATCAGGTACCAATGCCTGTCCTGGAATTCAGGGAGCTTGCCTCTGCCTCCAGAAGAGAATGCTGGGAGTCAATGCCTGTGCCACCACACCTCCCGCTTGGTTGTTTGAAGATAGACTCTCAGTCTGGAGAGGTGGCTCACAGTTAAGAGCACTGACTGCTCTTGCAGGGGACCTGGACACCCACGTATTAGCTCATAAACCACCTGTGACTCCAATTCCAGGGGACAAGATAACCACCTTCCGACTCTGAATGCCAGGCACGCAAGTGGTATGCCTTCATACAGGCAAACACTCATACCCATGAAATAAAAATAAAAAGAATAAAAAAAAGACAGGATCTCACTCTGGTTCAGGCTGGCCTGAAGTTCGTGACAATCCTGCCTCAGCCTCCTCAGTGCTGAGATACTGGGTTGAGCCACCACAACCCACTTGGATGAGTTTTAAACAAGATGGGCCACAAAGTCACGGAGGCGAAACTCAAAGCGTTTCATCCAACGTTCACCGCAACACCCTCACTCAAGTCAACTCTACAGCATAGACCAACGTCTTCCAGAACACCCTTCAACAGCAGTCCTGCTCCCTATGGCAAGAGACTCCCCAGCTAGCCAGCCTTCTCCCTACAAGGACTTCCGGCTTCTGTGGCACGTCGGCCCTTCCCCTCCAGAGAACTACAACTCTCCAGCTCCACACTGGTTCCCCTCAGAACAAGGTTCTTGGGGTGATCAGATCCACAGATCTGTGAGCCAGGGCAGAGGTGGGAAACTCACCAGCAGAGACTGCCCAAAGTTTGGTAGGCAGCCCCTTTGGCATTTCGCCTCCTCCCTACACCCTAAGGCCACTGCCAAGCCCACGTGAACGCGGCAGATGCAACTGAGTCTGTGGGCACCTGGCTGCCTCCAGACTCGCAGGACAAGAGCGATCCTGCCGGGACGCTCTCAATAGGGCCGTGCAACTGACAGTCACAAGCCCCACCCCTAGCTGCGGATGAAGCCGGAACTCCAGGACTGGGTGCAGAGTCTGGGTCAGGACTCCTGGCACTGCCATCCTGACTGACAGGGTACAACCCAGGACGGAGTCGCTAGACTCCACCGCTAGGCTGGGAGGCTCCGGGGAGCCAGGGCACCTCCAAGGCTCCAGGCCCAGGTACTCTGGGTGCAGTGGGGCCACCCTCAATCTGGCAGCTAAAACCTCTGCGTTCAGTATTTTCGTCCCAAGATCTAGAAAGCCGTCCTGCACCCTGGTAGAGGGCTCGCCCCGCTCCGGGGGGAGGGAGTGCGTTCTGGTGTGTGAGCAGACTGTGGCCAGCCTCTGAGAGGGAAGGAAACCCTCCTTAGGGGCGCCGGACCAATCCCCCTCCTTGCACCCCACGTGGCTTCAGAAAGTCCCTTCCAGGTGAATTCCCTAGGCTGGGAGTCGCGGCGTGCCGGCCACCTGCTGCGGCGTGCCCCTCTCCGGCCCCTCCCACTGCCAGCAGGGCGACAGGCCTGCCTCCCCGGAGCACCTCGGGGACGTCCCGCACCAGAGTGGCCCGGACGAGTGGTCGAGGGTGCGGCGGGGCCCGGCCCCGAGTGGGAGAGACAAGGTCCAGAGCCACGCAGTGTAACAGACGACAGGACGCACCGGCTGGAGGGGACAGAGACGCGGAGGGGCGCGAGGCCCCGCGCTCTCCGCCAGGCCCCGGACGCGCGGCCGCCGCCACCTGTTGCGCTCCGCCGCTGGCGGCCCAGGGCCCCTGTACCCGGGACGCGCGGCTCCGGGTCCTCTCCTGTCGACTCACCATGCTCACGAGGCGCGTCACCACCTGAGGCTGGGACACATAGCGCCGCAGGTCGAAGGAGCCGCCCGCGTTGGCCGCGCCATAGGCCCCGCTCTCCATGTCGCCGTCGCCGCCGAGCCGCGGATGGCCGGGAACCAGCCGGATTGCCCCGCCCCGTTCAGCCCCGCCCATGGAGGCGTGGCCGCCCGCCGATGGGCGTGGCCAACAGCCGGGAACTCGGGCCGAGTACCCCTCTGTACTGTGCTGGAAGTTGGCCGGAACTTGAAGCTGCACCTGAGGTTCAAGGGGGAGGAAAAGCTCACCCCTGGGAAATCAGTCCTACCAAGTTCAACCAGAAAGGACCAGAGAGTCCCCAGGAAGAGACATCGTCGGCGGCCTCCACTTTACACTTACACAGTGCCCTGGTGAGGGTCCTCTTTCGTAAACCCTCCAGACACCCAAATCCCACCAATCCAGAACCCAGGCTCATAAATACCTAGGCGTCACCATTCTGCTCCAGGCCAAAGGACTAGGGCATAAATTCTTGCCTAGCACGTCAGAGGCTCCCGGGTTCCTCTCTGGACTACAATATTAATAAATATGGCCCCCACCATTTTGGTTACTCTTCGCTCTGGAGCTAAGCCTGGGATAGAGTGAAGGACAGTCCTTTACCCACTCTTCCTGAACCTGCCAGACAAAAGGTTCTGAAGGGCAGAGTGCCTGCACATCTCTAAACTTCAAGATCACATGCTGCAGGGAACCTGGTGGTTGTCTCAGGAGGAGAAAGAGGGCAGGAGAATAAGGAATTCAAGACCAGACTGAGCTATCTGAGATCCTGTCTCAGAACAAGCTCGCACACTCTAAGGAATGTAATTTTAAAAATTAAAACAAATAAAAAATTAAAACATTGGTTCACAGAACCCAGCTCCTCCCCCACCCCCGCTCCCACCCCCACCCCCACTTCCCCAAATAACGTCTGAAGACGTTGTGTGTCAACCCAGGGCCCCACATTGACTGCCAAGAAGCCCCCAGACACCCTTATGTTGACAACATGAATTTGTTGCCAAGGGAACCATGACTGTTGAGGTGTAGAGGGTTGAGAAGTGAGGAGGGGAGACACAGAATGGAGTTGACAAGATGATGTTACCATAGTCACGTCAATGGATAAAGAATGAGACAGATACACCTCAGTAATGAGAGGGGCTGGACAGTAAGGGGGCTGAGGCAGAAACCTGCGCCACCAGAAGGAGTGTCACTGGGGAGAAGACAGGAGTAGGCACAAGAGGGGCCGTGCCTTCTAATAATCTATCAGCACTCTCGCCACACGCACAGAGAGTGTGACAAGCTGCTGGTAGGTGAGCCCAGGGCTACTCCTTGCCATCCTAAAATCTGTCCATGTGGGTCATGAGTGTTTGATGAAGGAGTCCTGACTATCAGGACTCTCTCTCTCTCTCTCTCTCTCTCTCTCTCTCTCTCTCTCTCTCTCCCTCCCTCCCTCCCTCCCTTTCTCCTACACAGAGAAACCCTGACTCAAAAAGCCAAAAGCAATCCCATTTACATGTAATTGGTTTGTGCCTGGGGTGGGTGGAGAGCATGAAATGACACGTGTCATAAAAAGGACACCTTGTACACAGTGCTCACCTTCACAGTGAGGGTCCCCGGGATTGAACTCAGGCTTCCAGACTTGGCAGCAAACACCTTAACCCATCTCGCAGGCCCCTTTTCAGATTTTTGAGACAGAGTCTTCGCTATGCAGCCTGACTGTCCAGGAACTCGCTACCGTAGACCAGGCTGGGCTCTAGCTTGCAGAGATCCTCCCGCTTCTGCCTACCACATAGTGGAACCAGAGGCGTGTGCCAGCATACCTAGCCAGCACCTAAATTTTCATTTATCTTTTTGTTTGTCTGGTTCTTTGGAACTGGACTCATCCAGCTCCTCCTCCCTCCCCTCGGCAAGTTCTGGGATTACAGGTATGAGGCACCACACAGAGAAACCTTTTACTGTTGCCAAACTGTCAATGAACACCAGCTTGAGTGGTTACGCAACCCCAGGTGGGGTCGTGACCAGAAATTTAAGAAGCTGGGCTTCCGTGCATCAGAGAGTAGGAGCAGGCGCACCCACTCAGTCAGGCACTCCTGTGCTTTCTTGGAGCAATCACTGCTCACCAACGGCCACTCACTCACTCACTCACTCACTCCCTCACTCGGCAGGGATCCCACACAGTACGATTTTATTCCCTCGGGCCTCCTTCACACGAATGCTCTAGATCTCTGGGCCTCTTTTGGGGTACACTACGTTTGGTTCCTTGATCTGCACCCCGTCTATTTTTTATCAAGGTTTATTTTTTTAAAGAATTACTTATTTTATTTATATAAATACACTGTAGCTGTCTTCAGAAGAGGGCATCAGGTTCCGTTACACGTGGTTGTGAGCCACCATGAGGTTGCTGGGATTTGAACTCAGGACCTCTGGAAGAGCAGTCAGTGCTCTTAACCACTGAGCCATCTCTTCAGCCCTGCACCCCCTTTTCTATCCCCTACTCCCCAGGCTCTTTTTTGCTCCATTGGTGGGTTCTTGTTTAGGGCAGGGAGGCAAGCCCAAGGCTCTGTCTTCTGGTCACAACCTGATGACAAGGGAGTTAGTCCAGGTCAGACAGACTCACCAGATCCTGTGGTGCCGGGAGCACCGGTGAGCTCACTCACCCCACTAAGTGCACTGAATCACCAAGAGGCCACTCGTTGGTCCCTGGTCACATGTTAGTGGGAGCTAGGCTTTCGCACCCATTTTATAGAGGAAAACAATGAGTCTCAGAGAGGTAACACGCTCTCCTATGAGTCTGGCCCCTGGAGAAGATGGTCTCGGGAGGATGAACCATAAAGTCCAGCAGGTGCCAAGTTGAGATGTTCAAGAAAACAGAAATGATCATAACCCAAAGGCCAGTACTGGGTCTGCACAGAGATCGCTGGTGCTTGGAACCAGAGCACACAAATGCCCTGGCCACTGTCCATGTCAGAGATGTGAAGGCTTGAGAAGGGAACCTGGGAAGCTTTCCCTCTGCAGAAAGGCTGACCAGTGAGACTGTGTGGTGGGCAGAGCTCCTGACCCACCCTGGTCCCTAGAGGCCCTATGAGGCCCATTGGGAAATCCCTCACCAGATGTCGGCTGGGAGCCATGGTTAGGGTGGAGTGTGTAAGGATCTTTCCTTTGGCTTTAATAAGCAGCTTCAGGTCAAGCCTTGTTTTACAAACCCAGTCTCACAAGACGAACCTGCTGTTCCCACTCAGGACACTGGATTGTCACTGAGGTGGTCAGCCGCCCTGCCACACCAAGCTCCCACAGCTTACCTGGTCGAGTTCAGCATCCCGGAGGTAATAACTACAATGGAGATGAGGCTGCCAGCCAGAATGCAGGTGGGTGCCAGGGGTAGCTCCCCTGTGAGGGTGGTTACGAGCTCGGATCGGGCCTCTGCTATAAAAGGGGCAAGAGAGTCATGCAGCAACCCTTGGGCCTGCCCTGCCCTGCCCTGCACAGTGGCCAGGTTCAGCCGTTCCCCAGCCCAACCACCTTCCTGAACATGGGTGTAGCTCCCTGCTCCAGGCCCAGAAGGACCTGCTCACCTGGGGGCAGCGGGATGAGGGCACTATTGTCCACGCTGATACTGTTTTCAGCTACGCATTGGAACCCACCGGAGGTCTCGGACAGTGGGAGGGAGAAGTTGGCAGGCTTTCCGTGGAGTGGCCTTTGCTGTGCCAGTACACGCCCATCATTCCCCACCAGGCGGTAGGTGATGGGTGGGCTGCCTGAGGATGCCAGGCAGGACAGCTCCGCAGTGGGACCTGAATCCCCATCCCGTAGGACGAAGTCAGCCTGCAGCTGAGACACTGGCTCTGACGGGGTGGAAGAGGGTAGCATAGGTGTGGTGGAGAAGCTTTTCACATAAATTCTCCTCCTGATGTGTCAAGTGAACCCAGAGACTTAATGTGACTGCTACCTTCCCCAGCCAGCGTGCCCTCTGCACCGAATGTCCAGGCTTCTGGACAGTTTGTAGTATATATGATACAATTTCATCTTTAACATGTACTTTAAAGAAATTCTTTTTTTTTTTTTTTGTCCTTGTTGTTTTTGAAGCAGGGTCTCTCTACAGATAGCTCTGGCTATCGGAACTCCCTCTGTACACCAGGCTGAACTTGAACACAGGGATCTTCCTGCTTTTACAGTACTGGGATTAAAGGCGCATACCACCACACCGCCTGGCGTTGTTACGGAATTTTTAAAATTGTTTTGGACTAGGCTTTTGAGGGAATCATGCTGGAGAAAAAAAAGTGGAGGCCCAAGAGCTAAGTCCCACCTTACCAAGCTAACACCAAGCAGTTTATCTAAGAAGGTAGAGAGAACAGTCAGGTTTCCCAGGCAGCCAGCAGGGTGCTGGAGAGATGGCTCAGAGGTTAAGAGCACCACATTGCTCTTCTAGAGGTCCTGAGTTCAAATCCCAGCAACCACATGGTGGCTCACAGCCATCTGTAATGAGATCAGGTGCCGTCTTCTGGTGTGTCTGAAGACAGCTACAGTGTATGTGTGTGTATATATATATACATATGTAAATATGCATGTATATATATGTGTGTATATATATATATATAGTAAATCTTTTTTTTTTTTTTTTTTTTTTTTTTTAAAGATTTATTTATTTATTATATATAAGTACACTGTAGCTGTCTTCAGATACACCAGAAGAGGGCATCAGATCTCTTTACAGATGGTTGTGAGCCACCATGTGGTTGCTGGGAACTGAACTCATGACCTCTGGAAGAGCAGTCGGGTGCTCTCAACCGCTGAGCCATCTCTCCAGCCCGTAAATCTTTTTAAAAAAGAATCTGGGGCAGAAAATAACAAACAGGGGGTTGGAGATTTAGCTCAGTGGTAGAGTGCTTGCCTAGCAAGTGCAAGGCCCTGGGTTCGGTCCCCAGCTCCAAAAAAAAAAAAAAAAAAAGGAAAAGAAAAAAAGAAAAAAGAAAAAGGAAAATAACAAACAAGGAAAACAGAGGGCTGGAGAGGCTCAGCCATTGAGTGTTACTGATTTGCAGAGGACCTAACTTAGACTCCCAATACCCATGTCGAGTGGCTCCCAACAACTTGTAACTCTAACTCCAGGAAATGTAAGACTTGGCCTCCAAAGACACCTTTTCATACCACGCATAATTCTAAATAAATAAGCAGACTGGGCAGTGGCATCACATGCCTTTAGTTGGGAGGCAGAGGCAGGTGGATTTCTGGGTTCAAAGCCAGCCTGGTCTATATAGTGAATTCCAGGACAGCCAGAGCTACACAGAGAAACTCTGTCTTGAAAGACAAAACAAGTGCCCGCCTCGGCACCTACACTAAAATTGGAACAATACAGAGAAGATTATCATGGCCCCTGCGCAAGGGTGACACACAAATTCGTGAAGCGTTCCATAAAAACAAAACAAAACAAAACAAAGCTACTTTTCTTTTCCAAGGATCCCAGTTTGTTTCTCAGAACCCACACAGCAGCTCACAGTGATCAGCAGCTCCAGTTCCGGGATTGTTATCTGGCCTCTATGATGCCGCACACATGTGGTGCACAGGCAAAACACTCATGCACATAAAAGGAAAATAAATCTTTAAGCTGGGCTAAGGATGTAACTCAGGGATAGGATGCTCTCCTGGACTGACAGCCTCTGGCTCAGGGATGAGAGGTGAGAGCTGTGGAACAGGATGGCAGGGTTATCTCTCTGTCCAAGACAAGCTCCTTCAGGACAAGAAGAATCAGGTGCTGGAGTACTCAGTCGGACGCTCTGAGCACCCAGACTGACCAGCGAGAAGTTCTGAGCACCCAGACTGACCAGCGAGAAGTTCTGAGTGTCCGGACTGACCAGCGAGAAGTTCTGAGCACCCAGAATGACCAGCGAGAAGTTCTGAGTGTCCGGACTGACCAGCGAGAAGTTCTGAGCACCCAGACTGACCAGCGAGAAGTTCTGAGCACCCAGACTGACCAGCGAGAAGTTTTGAGCATCCGGACTAAACAGTAGCTACCTGTTCCTGATGGTCTCAGACCCATCAGGTCAGAACACAACCTCTCTTAAACCCTTATGCCCCCTGGGGTGGCTGTGTTATCATTTTGTCCCACAGAGAAAGCAGCTGAGGTCCAGATATTGAGAGACTTGTCCACAACCCCACAGCCAGCTCGAAAGAGACTCCAGCCTTCCTCCTACTGGGCTTCGGGACCTACACAACCTTTTGGGGTGGGGGGGGTTGGTTTTTGTTTGTTTTTCGGAGATATGGTTTCCCTGTGTCGCCCTGTCTGTCCTGGAACTCACTCTGTAGACCAGGCTGGAATTCAGAGATCCACCTGCCTCTGCTTCCAAAGCAGAGGGATTAAAGATGTCTCCACCACTGCCTGACCCGACCCTGTGCACTGTGGTGTTGATGCTGGGCTCACGGACGTTAGTGATACTTCCTTGTTCCTAATAACGAAGAGGAAGTGACCTCTGTGCTGGAAAGGGAAGAAAGAAAGGTCTAGAGTGGGTAGTGTTGGGAATGAAACCAGATGTGGCCACTTGTAGGTTGTCTAAGCAAGCCTCTCGAAGTCAGAGAACTTCAGTTTGCACAGTGACCGTGGAGAAGCTGACCATCCCCAGTGGGGGTGGGTGACGTAACCAACAGAACTAACAGCAATCCCCTGATCACCAGCCCCATGCCAGGCCCCACGGTGCCTTCTGGCTCCTGTAGGTTGATGTGGTTATGCAGGTGAAGGCAGGTACAGGATAGAAAGAGGCCTGTTGGGGCTGGAGAGATGGCTCAGCGGTTAAGAGCACCCAACTGCTCTTCCAGAGGTCCTGAGTTCAATTCCCAGCAACCACATGGTGGCTCACAACCATCTGTAAAGATCCGATGCCCTCTTCTGGTGTGTCTGAAGACAGCGACAGTGTACTTATATATAATAAATAAATAAATCTTTAAAAAAAAAAAAAGAGTAGAAAAAAAAAAGAAAGAAAGAAAGAGGCCTGTCATTGGACGAGAAGGACGGATGGGCGGGAGAAAAGTTTTAGAGAGGCAGAGCGAGGAGGAGGCAGCCGAGAGAACATGGTGGTGGATGTTAAGGTTTCTCTCTGCACATTTACAGGTTGTTATGACTATTCTTTTTTTTTTTCTAAAGATTTATTTCTTTATTATATACACAGTATTCTGCATATATAGCTGCATGTCAGAAGAGGGCACCAGAGCTCATTACAGATGGTTGTGAGCCACCATGTGGTTGCTGGGAATTGAACTCAGGACCTTTGGAAGAGCAGTCAGTGCTCTTAACCACTGAGCCATCTCTCCAGCCCTGTTATGACTATTCTTAAGGGGTGGATATGTACAGGGTTTTGTGTTGTCTAGATGTGAAATTATATCTTCTCTAGTGGGCAGTTTATATCCTTATCAACTGGCTGTGAGTTTATCGTGTGGATGTACTGTGGACTGAGGATTTAACATGTAAATCCGATTGTTGGGTTGCAGTTTGTTGAATCTTGATTTTACAAGGTGGCTGGAACCAGAGAATTCGTGGCTAGCAGAGAGCCGCCGGGAGAGACACTAATCTGAGATGAATTAGCCATAGTTCCAATGGCCCGCTGGAGCCAGAGCTAGTGACCGCCAGGGTGCATGCAGGAACCAGTTCCGCCCACTTTTTTATTTTTACTGCAACAGGCTGCTGCCTGGAGACTGTGTCCTCTGTCATCATGGATGAGTACAGCCTCAGACGCAAGCAGTCTGTCCCTCCCTCTGCTGGCCTCTTCCTAGGTCTCCTCTAATCTCCCCCTTCCCTCAGGCCCTCCACTGATCTGCATCCCACCGGCCTCAGCAGCCCAGTACTCACTAGTCCACAGTTCCGAGTACATCTGCAGCCTGCTGCTGGGCCCATAGGTGCCCAGGTTCGAGGCCGCCTGGCAGGAGTAGGTGAGCAGGTCCGGGCTGGACTTGAGCGTGATATTGATGTTGAAGGAGGCCGGCGTGTAGTCACGCACAATCTTTTTTGCCACCAGGACACCTCGGCTAGCTATGAGAGAGTATGTGATGGGCCGGGGTGCCTCACGGATGTCACAGGTTATAAGCACTCGCCGACTTCGGGGATAAACTTCCAGTACTTTGTAGGCAATGGTGATGCCTGGGTAGGGAACCAGCCAGAGAAAGAAAGAAACCAAGATGATCAGACGCCTAAGGGAAACTCAGGGTTGACAATTCTTCAAAGAGTTAAATAATCGGAACCGGAGAGGAGGCTCAGTGGCCCAGAGCACTTCCAACTCTTGGGTCAGCTCACAACCAACTGTCACTCTGGGTCTCAGGGATGGGCACACTCTCCTGGCCCTCTGAGGACAGCTGTAGGGTGGTTCACATAAACTCATGCAGATACATATACACATGAGCAAGTCGGTTTTTGAAAGAAGTGTAAACCTTAGTGTTGAGGGTGTATCTCAGTGATAGAATATAAGGCCATTGGGCTGGAGAGATGGCTCAGTGGTTAGGAGCCCTGACTGCTCTTCCAGAGGTCCTGAGTTCAAATCCCAGCAACCACATGGTGGCTCACAACCATCTATAATGAGATCTGATTCCCTCTTCTGGTGTACCTGAAGACTGTAACAGTGTACTTATAAATAATAAATAAGTAAATAAAAATTAAAAAAAGAAAAAGAAAAAGAAAAGGCTATCAATCTCTGGGTTCTGCCCCCCAGCACCATGAAAGGGGGGAGGGGTGGAGATAAAAGAATTAGCGGCCACTCCTGGCCTAAAAGGTTAACGATTGTAGTCCTAGACATCCCAACAGAATCGACGACAGCCTTAGACAGATCCTTACATGCCTGCCAGGGTGACTCTGGTCATGGCTACCTCTTGAGGTGGAAACAGCTTCAGAACTTAACACTGGAACAAGACCTGGGCAAGGACCACGATTAGGTCTCAGGGACGAATGAGGGTTGGGAGGTGTGCCGCAACAGCAGAACCTGTGTTTGCATTGTGCAAGGTCGCAGATTGATTCCAGCGAGGTCAAAAGAAAGAAATGAGCCCAGCAGATGAGCCCTTTGAGACCTGACTCCACCTCCGAGAAGCCGGACATAAGGGAAACTGCTACATAAGTATACTTTCCCTTTTGTTGTCTGAAGGAGCTGGAGAGATGGCTCAGTGGCTAAGACCGCTTGCCACTCCTGCAGAAGGCCCTACACCAGGCAGCTCATAACTGCCTCTATGTCCCATCCCAGGGGATCTGGTTCCTCTTTTGATCCTCTCAGGCATGCCTATGCAAGTGGCACTCACTCATATGGACGCAGAACACACATTCGTATAAATAAAAATAGCAAAAATAAATCTTAAGAAAGAAACACAAGCAGCTGGGGCTGCGGAGAGGGCTCTGCAGTAAAGAGAGTGTCACACAGTGGCTCTCAGTAGCCTGGTCACACAGTGGCTCTCAGATGCCTGTACCAACCCCACTATCAGCGGGAATCCAAGTCCTCTCCCGGCTTCTGTGGGTACCACCTGAATGTGGTTCACAGACAGACAGACAGACAGACAGATACACACACACACACACACACACACAGAGAGAGAGAGAGCATGTGACATACACCTTTAATAATCTCAGCCTTTGGGAGACAGAGGCAGGCAGATCTCTGTGAGTTTAAGGCTAACCTGATCTATATATTCCAGGACAGTCAAGACTACACAATGAAACCCTGTCTCAAAGAAGATGGAGGAGGGGGGGAGGGGGGATGGGAAGTAGGGAGAGGGGGAGAGGGGAGGAAGATGAGGATGAAGAGTAGTTAACCTCCCAGACTGTATACATTGCCCTTGCTCTACTGAGCCCTCGCCAGAGGACACCCATGGAGGAGGCATCCCAGGCTCCAGCAGACATTGGGAAGCCCCAGGCATCTGACCACTTTCTCTCAGATCCTAATTCCCATGACTGTTTCAGGGGAACTTTGCGTCTGCTGGCATTACAGCTGCTGAGTATCGAGGTCAGGGACCCACTCCCCACCCCACAGCAGCGGATGACCCAATTTTGTCTAGTTGCTCCCCAACACCAACAGAGCCCACTTCTGTAGCTTTGTGAAAACTTTGTAAACTACCCCTCTTTGAGAGTTTTTTGTTTGTTTGTTTGTTTGTTTGTTTTGTTTTTTAGATCAAAATAGATTTCCAACCTGGACCTAATGCTAAAGCTGGATCCTCTCTGAGCACTGTCTGGCAGACTTCTGACAAGACTTTCGCCACCTTAATCTTTAGGGACAACAGGTCTCTTTCGGATCCAAATGACGTGGTTGGGGCTGGACTCTGCCTCACTGAAGAAATGAGCTCAAGGCCAGGCTGTGATTCTATGTCTGTCTATTTTTCTACCCCCTTCACGAGAAACAATGAGCTTGACTTGTAAAATCGAGAAGAAAACCAGTCCCTCTCATTTCCATTTCGGTGGCCGGGAATAGAAGCTTGGTTTGCATATGTACCAACTGTAAGCATTGAGAAAATACAGTTTGCTCCCAGAGGAGAAAACAGGGATGCTCTCTTTCCACATGAAGCCGGTGTGAGGCCGACTGCTGGGGTGTTGCTGTTGCTGTTTGTTTGTTTGTTCATTTTATAGAATTAAAAAAAATATTGTTGTTTTTATTTATTTTGTTTTTTTTAAAGTTCTTGTCTTTTTAAATCTTTTTTTTTTCTTTTTTCTTTTTTTTTCTTTTTTTTTTTTTTCCGGTGCTGGGGACCGAACCCAGGGCCTTGCGCTTTCTAGGCAAGCGCTCTACCACTGAGCTAAATCCCCAACCCCCTGTTCTTGTCTTTTTAAAAAAGATTTATTTATTTTATGTATGTGAGTACACCGTCGCTGACTTCAGACATACCAGAAGAGGGCATCAGATCCCATTACAGATGGTTGTGAGCCACCATGTGGGTGCTGGGAATGGAACTCAGGACCTCTGGGAGAGCAGTCAGTGCTCTTAACCACTGAGCCATCTCTCCGGCCCTTGTTTCTTGAGACAGGGTTTGTCTCTGTAGCCCTGGATGTCCTGGAACTCATTATGTGGACCAGGTTGACCTCAAACTCACAGAGATCCTCCTGCCTCTGCCTCCCCAGTGCAGGGACTGTAGGTGTGAACCACTACACCCATGCATGTTCTTATTCCTAAGAATAAGCCTGGGGTGCTCTCTCCATACTCTGTCCCTGCAGGAAACTTGGGTTCTCCTTCTATATTTGGTTTTATCCTGAGGAGTCCTGAAACATTGCTAACAGCCAAACATCAGCCTCCAGGGGTTGTGAGGGAACAAGGGATCAGCCAGCTTTTCAGAGACCCGTAGCAGAGCTGCGGCCATGGGCTGAGAGGACAAGAAGACAGGACCGCCTCTGCCTGGGTACTTTCCTGAGACCCAGCCACCAGCTCTTTTTTTAGCCGAGACATTAATAAACTCTTTCTTTTTTTGCAGAAAATGAGGAAATGGTAGTATGGTCTGTGCCTCATCTGAGTGAGATCTGCGTCAACACCGCCCTTAAGCAGAACAGAAGGGGATGCCCAGGGATGCAAGGTGGACAGGGAGACAGGGAGGAGACTGCCTGCCTCCACCTTGAGGGGTACAGAAGCTGCAGACATGGTGATGGAGAGCCAAGGGAGGGGTCCATCTAGGGGAAGGAGGTGAGAGGCAGAGGAAGATGGATCGAGCCTGGATGGAGTAGGCCCTTTACCAGGACTACTGGGGAGGAAAAGAAGGGGGGGTAGGAAAGGAGAAAGGAGGGAGACAAAAAGAGGAGGAAAGCAGGGATTTATCTATCTATGCGTGTGTGTGTGTGTGTGTGTGTGTGTGTGTGTGTGTGTGTGTGTGTGTGTGTGTGTGTGTGTGTGTGTGTGTGTGTGTGTGTGTGTGTGTGTGTGTGTGTGTGTGTGTGTGTGTGTGTGTGTGTGTGTGTGTGTGTGTGTGTGTGTGTGTGTGTGTGTGTGTGTGTGTGTGTGTGTGTGTGTGTGTGTGTGTGTGTGTGTGTGTGTGTGTGTGTGTGTGTGTGTGTGTGTGTGTGTGTGTGTGTGTGTGTGTGTGTGTGTGTGTGTGTGTGTGTGTGTGTGTGTGTGTGTGTGTGTGTGTGTGTGTGTGTGTGTGTGTGTGTGTGTGTGTGTGTGTGTGTGTGTGTGTGTGTGTGTGTGTGTGTGTGTGTGTGTGTGTGTGTGTGTGTGTGTGTGTGTGTGTGTGTGTGTGTGTGTGTGTGTGTGTGTGTGTGTGTGTGTGTGTGTGTGTGTGTGTGTGTGTGTGTGTGTGTGTGTGTGTGTGTGTGTGTGTGTGTGTGTGTGTGTGTGTGTGTGTGTGTGTGTGTGTGTGTGTGTGTGTGTGTGTGTGTGTGTGTGTGTGTGTGTGTGTGTGTGTGTGTGTGTGTGTGTGTGTGTGTGTGTGTGTGTGTGTGTGTGTGTGTGTGTGTGTGTGTGTGTGTGTGTGTGTGTGTGTGTGTGTGTGTGTGTGTGTGTGTGTGTGTGTGTGTGTGTGTGTGTGTGTGTGTGTGTGTGTGTGTGTGTGTGTGTGTGTGTGTGTGTGTGTGTGTGTGTGTGTGTGTGTGTGTGTGTGTGTGTGTGTGTGTGTGTGTGTGTGTGTGTGTGTGTGTGTGTGTGTGTGTGTGTGTGTGTGTGTGTGTGTGTGTGTGTGTGTGTGTGTGTGTGTGTGTGTGTGTGTGTGTGTGTGTGTGTGTGTGTGTGTGTGTGTGTGTGTGTGTGTGTGTGTGTGTGTGTGTGTGTGTGTGTGTGTGTGTGTGTGTGATATCTTTATCCCCTCCTTTCCGATAAGCACACGCTAGAGTTCCCCAGACTTCTCTGGATTCCACTCATTAGGAAGAGCTGTGGGACTTGCTTAGAGCAGGTGAATTTTGTTTCCTATGAAGACCTGGGCCCTGTGACCGCAGCTGCTGAGGATCCCTCCTCCTCCCACACTCCAAACTTCTCCTCTCTCATGTACCCTAGAGGCCTCATAACGGCCCACCCTGCGCTGTAGGGGTAGAGGCCAGAATTATCCATCTGGGTGCTCTCAAACTGTGTCCTCACCGTCAATAACGTCTCTCCAGCCACACCTGCCACAGAATGCAGCTGTGACCCAGATGTCCCCAGTTAGATCCTTCTCCCTGCCGCGTGGGGGCTACTCACCTTCTGTCTGCTCCTCTGAGAAGACACAGGCAGCTATAAAAGAGGAGAGGGGTAAGGGAAGCCGGGTAGAGGAGGGAAACTGTCCAGACAGCTTCCTGCCCGGGCTGATTTCTGACAGTGAGGCCCCAGGGACCAGTTAGCATCTCTGAGTGTTTATCTTATCTTACTTTACCCAGGGTCTCTCTGTGTACTCCAGGCTGGCTTTGAACTCAGTATGTCCCTGAGGGTGGCCTTGGACTCCTAATCTTTCTGTCTCTAGTTCCTGAGTGCTGGACACACACACACACACACACACACACACACACACACACACACACACACACACACACACACACACACATCACACACATCACCCACACACCACACACACACACACACACACACACACACACACAGACACACACACACCACATCAACACCATACCACACACACACCATACCACATACATCACACACACAAGTCTTACACACACACACACACACATACACAAACCACATCTGCTGTCACATACACACACACATCACCCACACACCACACACACACACACAGACACACACCATACCACACACACATACACACCATCCCACACACACACACACACACACACACACACACACACACACCATACCACACTCCCTCACACCACACACAAATACACACTCCTTTGGAATCCAAATGGCTGCTCCTTATGCCTTTGGGTCTCTTCTCTCTCTCTCTCTCTCCTCTCTCTCTCTCTCTCTCCTCTCTCTCTCTCTCTCTCTCTCTCTCTCTCGCCCTTCCCATGATGTCTGCAGGAGACTCACCCAGCATGGCGAAGAAGAACAGCTGAAGGCACCTCATGCTTCTGTGGGACTGGAGCTGAGTGGAGCTATAGCCGTCAGAAGCTTCCTGGTGTGGCCTCTCCACCCTGAGGCCCCTGGATGCTCCTTGAGTGGATGCCTGCCTGCAGCTAGGAGATAACTTGAAGGCTATGGCTCTCCAGGGGGCCGATACCTTACTGGGCTGACTCCAGGGGCATCTGTGTCCTCCCCTCGTTACCTGCAGGGGGTGGAGGGGGCAAGCATGTGCCTACACTGGGTTTCGGATTTGTAATTATCCTGGGGCACCTGCATGGGCCTAATGTTAACACTGGGAATCAGTGGGGTCCTGCTAAGGGGCAGGGAAGAAGGTGCTTTAGTCTGTGTCGATTGAGCACCGTATTGAGCACCGTAGACCATAGCTGGTGCATTCTGTCTCCAAGTTAGACCTCAGGCCGGATGAGACTCCCTGTCATCTCTTAGAGTGTGGAGTCCTGTGCTTTAGTCTTGTCCTTAAAGGAGTCCAGAGAAAGGCAAGGTCATCCCTTAAGGACCTAGATCCAGCCTAACCTGGACAAAGCGGGCCATGCTACTGACATTGGTGTGGCCTGGGCAGTGCCGTTCCTTCCAAGCCTAAGGCTACACCAGGGCCAGACCCACAGGGTCTGAGGGATGGAGAATCAAAGAAGCAGGTGAGATAAGCCCTAAAATATGCTACCCCATGGGAGGCCACCCCTATCTGCCTACCCATGTGGCTGAACTCTTCCCTCCAGTCTCCTGTAGACTAACCTGTGGCATTCTGGGCAGGCTCAATGACTACCCAGGAGATGCCCACCATCGTTGGCAGTTCCTTCACAGCAGAGGTCTCCGGCTGCCAAGTCACAGCCCTGTCATGTGTAGATGCTCCACAGAGCCTGCCTGGTCACTGCGCTTAAGCCCCTAGTCCAGCCCTTTTCTCTAGGAAGGCCACTCTAGCCTGGTCCCCTCTTGCCACTCTTGGAGGACCTACAGAGGCCTAGTTTTATCAGGAAGCTGTGCTGTGGCCCCACAGCAAGGGAGCAGAGGGAAAAGCCGTGGGAAGAGCTAACAAAGGAGGCAGGTCGCCTGGACACCTGCTGTGTGCCTTGAGCCAGCTCTGATACTCAGCAGTGTACACCCTGCCCACGCCCGCTGTTAGGTTTCTTCAGTGGGAACTGGGGGAAGGGGAGAACGTTTTGACTTAGTTCCCCACAAAATTCCTGTTCTTTAAGAATTAGTTTCTCGGGTTGGGGATTTAGCTCAGTGGTAGAGCGCTTGCCTAGCAAGCGCAAAGGCCCTGAGTTCGTCCCCAGCTCCGAAAAAAAAAAAAAAAAAAAAAAAAAAAAAACGAAAAAAAAAAAAAGAATTAGTTTCTCGGGCTGGAGAGATGGCTCAGCGGTTAAGAGCACCCGACTGCTCTTCCAGAGGTCATGAGTTCAATTCCCAGCAACCACATGGTGGCTCACAACCATCTGTAAAGAGTTCCAATGCCCTCTTCTGGTGTGTCTGAAGACAGCTACAGTGTACTTACATATAATAAATAAATAAATTAAAAAAAAAAAAAGAATTAGTTTCTCGGGGTTGGGGATTTAGCTCAGTGGTAGAGCACTTGCCTAGCAAGCGCAAGGCTCTGGGTTCGGTCCCCAGCTCCGAAAAAAAGAAAAAAAAAAAAAAAAGAAAGAAAAAATAAAAAGAAAAGAAGAATTAGTTTCTCGAGACTTGAGAGATGGCTCAGCGGTTAACTGACTGCTCTTCCAGAGGTCCTGAGTTCAAGACCTGTGAACCACATGGTGGCTCACAGCCATCAGCGATGGGATCTGGTGCCCTCTTCTGGTGTGTCTGAAGACAGAGACAGTGTTCTCAAAAAAATAAAGTAAGTTTTTTTTTTTTTTTTTATTAACTTGAATATTTCTTATATACATTTCGAGTGTTATTCCCTTTCCCGGTTTCCGGGCAAACATCCCCCTCCCCTCTCCCCTTCCTTATGGGTGTTCCCTCCCCCCTCCCCCATTGCCGCCTTCCCCCAACTGTCTAGTTCACTGGGGGTTCAGTCTTAGCAGGACCCAGGGCTTCCCCTTCCACTGGTGCTCTTACTAGGATATTCATTGCTACCTATGAGGTCAGAGTCCAGGGTCAGTCCATGTATAGTCTTTAGGTAGTGACTTAGTCCCTGGAAGCTCTGGTTGCTTGGCAAGTAAGTTTTAAAAAAGAGAATTTGTTTCTGAAATGAGGATTTTTAAAAAAGACTTTATTTATTGGATGTGTGTGAGTACATTGTCTCTGTCTTCAGACTCACCAGGAAAGGGAATTGGATCCCATTACAGATGGTTGTGAGCCACCATGTGGTTGGCTGGGAATTGAACTCAGGACCTCTGGAAGAGCAGTCAGTGTTCTTTACCGCTGACCCATCTCTCTACCTCCATGGCTATCTCCATCAGCATCTATCTCAGGGCTCTCTGCTGCAGACTCTGTTCACGTTCCCAGCATCCACCCAACCCCATGGTTATAGTCCCAACTCCCAGTAACCTGTTAAAAATCAAAGTTCTAGAAGCTTTTAATTTATCAATCAGATTTATAGCAGTAAATTCTCACTCACAAAACGTCCACACAATAAACTCAGAGCCAGTTGATATTGATATAAGCTGCCCACCTAGATAAGACAAATTGTCCTTTAATAATCCATCCCTTATAAGGTATTCATAACTACCTAGGGCTAATTAAAGACCCACAGGGGTGGGTTGTCCTTCTCCTTCTCCATCTTCTCTTCCTCTTCTCTCCTATCTTTCCCACCTTACAAAAACTCTGCCCCTGACTTTCTTTTTCACTGCCCAATCCCAGGCCTTGCCTTATCTTGTGCCTGCCCTAACCTGCATATAGACATCCATCCACATAGGCATGTGTGCCTGAGTACATATGTTTGCCATGTGTGTGCAGGGACCTGTGGCAGTCAGAAGAAGGCGTTGGGGGGTTGGGGATTTGGCTCAGTGGTAAGGCGCTTGCCTTGGAAGCGCAAGGGCACGGGTTGGGTCCCCAGCCCCGAAAAAAAAAAAAAAAAAAAAGAAGGCGTTGGATCCCCTGGTACTAGAGTTATACAGGGTTGTGAGCCAAGATGTTAGCACCGGGAGCTGAACCCAGGTCCTCTGCAGGGGCCCTTGCTGGCTGAGCTCTCTCCAGTCTCTATTTACCTTTGAAACAAGGTCTCACTAATGTGGTCCTGGGCAAGCAGAGCAGACACATGTCACAGTACGGGTCATCTAGGCCCTGTGGCATACACGCAGGTGCTGCCTCGGCCTCCTGGACTCTGACCACTGCCTTAGGGGCTCAGCTGCCCACACCTGGACAGTGTAACTCCATCTGCAAGCCTTTCTCAGCAGCACCCCCATCTCCTTCTCGCACCTCCCGTTCCCCAAGCTGTACTGGGGGGGGGGCAGGGCTCCAAGCCAACCCCTCCCTTGGAAGTGCCATCTCCAGAGGCCCTGGTTGTTGTCTGATTGGCAGCTAGTCTCAAGCCCTCTTCCTACTTCTCCTGTTTGGGTCTTTTGAGCACAACTTCACCATGTTTGGCTTAGTTTTACGCTGATGCTGTTATTAGATGGTTTTTATTTTATTTTATTTTTTTCTTTTCTGGCAGGGTTGGGGGAGGCTCATGAACTCTCAGGTAGACCAGGCTGGATTTGAACCTATGGAGACTCACCTATCCAGAACGCTAAAATTAAAAGGGTATAACACCATGCCTGGTCATGCATGCACCGACACACTGTGACATGATGTGTCTGCTCTGCTTGCCCAGGACCACATTAGTGAGACCTTGTTTCAAAGGTAAATAGAGGCTGGAGAGAGAGCTCAGCCAGCAAGGGCCCCTGCAGAGGACCTGGGTTCAGCTCCCGGTGCCAACATCTTGGCTCACAACCCTGTATAACTCTAGTACCAGGGGATCCTGGTCATATTTGATACAAGTTCTACCCTGTGCCCTGGCTGGCCTTGTAACTCACTATGTAGACCAGGCTAGCCTAAAACGTAATGCTCTACCACTGAGCTAAATCCCCAACCCCACTGGTTTTGTTTTTGAGGCAAGGTCTTGCTGTGGAGTCTACACTGACCTCAACCTCATAATCCTCCTGCCTTGGCTTCCCAAGGGTTGGGGTTATAGGTGTGGGCCATTAACCTGGTTGAAAAACAAAAACAAGAAATAAACAAAACCCCACAAATAAACAAATAACCCCAAAAGATTCCACTGTGGCAGTGTCTTAAGAGTTGATGGTGTAGGGCTGGAGAGATGGCTCTGACTGCTCTTCCAGAGGTCCTGAGTTCAAATCCCAGCAACCACATGGTGGCTCACAACCATCTGTAACTGGGGATCCGATGCCTTCTGCTGGTGTGTTCGAAGATAGCTACAGTGTATTTATACATACATACATACATAAAATAAATAAAATTTAAAAAAAAAGAAAGAAAAAAAAGAGTTGATGGTGTAGAAGCTCAGGCCCAGGAATCTGTCTCCAAGCTGCTCCCAGGTGGTTTTGCGGCTGTAGCTGCTACCCTAAAAAGCTGCTATTGTTCACCTGGATGGTTTGTGACCTTCCTCCTACTGGGCACCAGAGCCTACCTGTGCCCCTCCAAGTCTCATTGCTCCAGGAACAGGGCCCTGCACCCCTGCCCTGTTTGTGGCCCCTCCTACAGTACAGGGCCACCTCCTACAGTACATTTTCCATGCATCTCAAAGTGTAGACCTGTACTTGCTGCAGAAACCCTTGCATTTAGAAGCACCTAATTGGTGCTTGATTACAGATGGGAGGGGGAGGTCATGTGGTGGCCAGGCAACTGAAGCAAGGGAAGTCTCAGGGGGGCCTGAAGTGGCCAAGTCTTCAGAGGTCACCTGAGAAGACTCTGGTATCTGTGACAGAAATCAAGGCAGTCGCTGCAGGTGTCTCAGCTGGGTGGAGGGGACCGTGATCGTCACAGAGCACTAGGAAAGCAGAGGCAGGAGGATCAGGAGCTCCAAGCCAGTCTGGGGTACGTTTCCTGTTGGAAGAGTTCCAATCATCTCCCAGGGTTCCCTCTGCCTCCCAGCTAGCAGCTCTGCACACTAGCTGCTTAAAATGTCCTCATAGAGCGGGGACCAAGACCTTAACCCCGCACTTGGGAGGCAGAGGCAGGAGGATCTCTGTGAGTTTGAGGCAGGACAGCCAGGACTATGTAGAGAGACCCTGTCTCAAAACCAACACACAACAAAGAAAACAAAAACAAAACAAACAAAAGTCAAGAAACTCAGAAACTGGCCCCCCAGGCTGCTGGCTCGTTAGCTTCAGAACTTTGTAGAGCATGCCTTCCAATCGGTGGGTCCAAAGCCGCTGCAGCTTCCAACTTCAAAGCTTCTCAAACTCAAAGAACTTCATGGAGGGTGGGAAGGAGAAAAGGAATCCCAGGCACAGCTGCAGGCCGCGCCCCTGCCCTGCCTTTACAGCCCCGAGAGAACGTACCCCCCCCCCCAGGTCTCAGAGTGGCAGGTCTGTACCGGGCACTGAGAGACTGGCGGGGTGTGAACTGTCACCCCTTGCAGGCTCCGAGTCGCTGCCAGAACAAGGTTCTGCAGAGGTGTGGCCATTGTTGGCATTGAGTCTAAGACTCCGCCCACAGTTGCCTGGCAACAGCCAGGTGTGCCTGACTCACTATAAAAGGGGCTGCTCGACAACTCCTTTCTCTTTTGCTTTCTTGCTCTCTCCTCTTCCTCCTTATCACCCCTCTCTCCATTCCAACCCCCTCTCTTTCCATTCCCCTCCCCCCTTTCTCTCCACCTGCCTTGTGGATGACCTCTACTACCTCTCTGTCTCTCTCTGTCTCTGTCTCTCTCTGTCTCATCTTTCTCTGTCTCTACTATCCCCTCAACTCCCCTCCCCATGCCCTGAATAAACTCTATTCTATACTATATCAGAGTGTGGCTGGCACCTCAGGGGGAAGGGATTCCTCGGCATGGGCTCGCAGAGGCACCCTCTTCCTCTGCATCATACCACCGCGCCTTCACCAAACATATCCCTGGCCTCTCTTTATAAAACACAACAGCCATGATCTACTTTCCCCAAGGGACGCAGACATCACTGAATTTCAGCAAGCCATTCTCCGGCTCTGGGGTGGCTTCCGAGCTCCACCCTGGTTTAGTGTGCCTTTGGGGCCCACGTGTTTGGTTCAAGCCCCAGCACTGCTTCTCGCAGAGCATGGCTTCACCTTTGTAGGGGCACAGAAGTGCAGGTTTGTTCCAGACCAGCTCTTGCAGCCTCATGGAGAGAAATATACAAATGTTTCTGAGAGCAACTCTAAGAAATTCCAGTGTTTCAAAAAAATATATATATATTTATAAATTGCATCCGTGAGTTTATATTCATACTGTTTTGTACACTGTAGAACACTCAATAAAAATTGAAGGAATGAGATAAAAGAGGTAGAAATTCTGTTCTTCTTGCTGACCTGAGGGTGTGGCTCAGTTTGGAGAACCTTGCCAGAGGGCCAGGAGCCATTTGTAGGCTGTGTTCCGGGTGGGGTGGGGGTGGGGCAGAAAGCATGGGCAAAAGGAGGTGGAAGGGCGGGAGTGGAGGCGCTGGAGGAAGCTGAGGTAGAGTCAAGGGACGTGGGGTCGGTGCTACAGCTCTGTGCGGCTGGGGAAGTGAAATCTGGAGGCGGGAACCGAGGCACTGGGGGTTCCGAGGCTTGAGGAGCTCAGCCTGGTGGAGGAGCCCAGCCAGGGTGTTCTGGGACCAGGTGAGCCTGGGCATGGGAATCCCGGGCAGAAGGATCGTGGACGCGAAGCTCGAGAGTGAGGGGACTCGGGCTCTGGGCTCAGCTCCGGCAGCAGCCGCGACAGGTCATCCACCAGGTGCCACTTCTCCTGGACTTGCTGCGCAGGGAGAACAAGAGAGCAGACGTTAGTTAGAAACAAGCTGTAGCCAGGAGCCACGCCCGCAACGCAACCAGAGGCCACGCCCCCGTCAGGACATGTTCTTAATGCAGTAGCGGGAGGCCACTAGAGGCCCCGCCCCTAACCTAAGACTAGGAAGCACCATGGCCCCGCCTCCAAGGCGTCCCAGTCCCTACTCAACCACGCCAATAACCTAAGGCTTTGCTTCAACCCAAGGTCACGCCTCCACCGAAGTAGGCTGCCTGTCGCAGGAGCGGCGGATTTCTTCCTAACCTGGAGGTATACCCAACCACAAGGAAGAAAGAAACCCACCTTCCCAGCTCAGTCCTTCAGAGGAGCTAGCTACACACTCAAGGGTCTGGCCACAGTGCCATGCACACTCACCCACACCAGTTGCTTCCTCAGCTCATGGATGGCTCTGGCATTCGCCCGGGACTGGGAGATGCAAACG
This sequence comes from Rattus rattus, assembly GCF_011064425.1. Classification (NCBI taxonomy): domain Eukaryota; kingdom Metazoa; phylum Chordata; class Mammalia; order Rodentia; family Muridae; genus Rattus; species Rattus rattus. Next base: position 66,277,208 of record NC_046162.1, read on the forward strand.
GTCAGGACGAGGCTTAAGGCAGATAGGACTCCAGTTCAGTCACCTCTCAGATCGCAGTCATCCTCATCTGGTCTGACTTCCTCCCCACCCCCACCCTCCCAGTCTCTGTCTTTGAGACAGGACCTTGTGCTGTAGCCCTGGCTGGCCTGAAGCTCATTCTGTAGGTAAGGTGGCCTCAAATCCACAGTAATCCTCCTGCCTCAGCTTCCTGAGTGCTGGGATTACAGGTGTGCACCGTCTGCGGACTCACCGTTAGATCCCTGTGCACACTGCTTTACCACCATCACCCCTTCTTCCTACAGCCCTGGAGTCTTCCAGCACGGCAAGTAGGTTCACCTGGGGCTGTGTTTTCTTCGGTGGTCATGCAGTCCTCACAGCATCCCAGGAGGTCAGAAGTACCTTACAGTATGCCCCCAGGTACCTATCTTTGAGCCCTCATTTCCCTGGCTCCTGCACTCCCGGACACTGTCTTAGAGATGCTCAAGTGTATACCACCCACCCTGGGGGAGAAAGGAAACCCCTGGATTTTCTCCCTGCGCCCTGATGGACAGTCACCTGAGCAGAAAGAGGAGTGGGAAGCTGAAGGCATGGGAGCTGAGGTAATGGAGGGCATACTGGCCAGGAAGTGGGAGCTGGAGGGCCACCAGCTCCGGTACCACCTGCCAGGGGGCCGAGTAGTTTGTGAAGAGGCCGCAGTCCCAGGAGGAGTGGGTGCTGGAGAGATGGGAGCAGACAGGCCTGTCAGAACCTGGGGTAGGAGCTGCTGGGCCAGCCCCCCAAGTCTCCAGCCTTCCTCACCTGCTGATCACGTAGGCCAGAGGCACTGCAGCCAAAAGCAAGCCAAGGAGCAGCACCAGATGGAAGAAGAAGACGGAGCTGGAGGCTCGGAAAAGCCTCGGGGATGCCCTGGAGTTCCTCAGGAGGGTGTACTGGGGGGTGGGCGATAACAGGACTTACGAGGGTGCTTTGTAGACCAGGGAGTTCAGAGAAGGGAGGGTAGAAACAGAAAGCAGCCTCGGGGTCGCCTGAACCAGCCCCCTCACCTTCTTTTTTTTTTTTTTTTCTTTTTTTTCTTTTTTTCGGAGCTGGGGACCGAACCCAGGGCCTTGTGCTTGCTAGGCAAGCGCTCTACCATTGAGCTAAATCCCCAACCCGCCCCCTCACCTTCTTGATGTAGAAGGTGAGAAAGAAGAAGACACTGTTGAGTAGTGACAGCAGGGGGCAGTAGAAGAGACCCATCCAGGTGACAGTCTGTGCAGCCACGATGTCCAGCACGTTTTTGGGCACCAGGAACTCCTCCCGGTCCAGCCAAGTCCAGAACCAGCCTGAGAAGCGCTCTACTAACAGCCTGGGGTAGGGAGGATCTGGGTACACTCCGGGCAAGTATTCAAGCCAGGAGGTCTTCCCTATGGCCCACCATACCCTCACTCAAGGGGACACACCTAGCTCACGCTTGGCTGTGGCCTCTGGCCAAACCCTGGGGTGTCCCCATGTAGCTCACCTCCGAGGCAGGCTGACCAGGAAGGCGAAGGCCACGGTGAGCAGGAAGTTGAAGATGATTAATTTATATAATTCTTCGCCCACCGAGTTCTCCCAGCACTGCGGTGCAGAGAGGGGGAGACCAGACCCATCACTATCCTCAGGTTCCTCCAGATTCTCTTTCCTCACCCATTGCTTTCTTGAGTTAGGGCGGGAGTGGGTTGGCGGCTGGGGTGGGTCTCAGTGCCCATTTGCAATCAGACATGACCTCAGGGATAGACTAAAGCAAAAGACTCCCATGCCGGGAGAGCTACAGCAGGGTGCAGGGCGCCCCCTTGGCGCATGCCGTGGTATGGCAGCTCCGCTTCCAGCTACTCACAAAAATGAGACCCAGGGAGGGACAAGGACTACAATGGACCGGACTCTGGAGTCTGAGGTGGGGCTTTATGGGGAAGGATGGGGCTGCTGGCCACCTGGTAGTCGCAAGCGTTGTAGCCGTAGGTCTCACAGCTGGTCTTGTTTCTGCCGATGCACAGCACCGTCTGACCCAGGGAGAAGGAGAACATCCCCAAGCTGACTAGCTTCAGTACCACGCACCTGCAGACGGGGCATGCGCCATACGGGGATACGTCAGAGGGTCGGTACGACTCTATCCAGGCTGGTGTCTGAGATCCTGTGTCCTGGGCTCTGCCCCTCTCTCAGAGCTCAGCCTCCTTCCAGCTTGCTTTTGCTCCCGTCAGTGTTTCTCAAAATGCGTTCCTCAAATCCGACGCTACATGATTCCCAGGGAATGGGTCCCGTTTCTAAGCCAGTTAGGGAAATACTGCGCCACCCAGCTATTCTCCTTGCTGCCAGCTTTACAGTTTATTCGGATGAGTCCCACAAGAGAAACTGCACTTTCCTGGGTCCTCAAAGCTTCAGGTCAGATAACATCTTCTTTCTCCTCTTTTATTTCCTATGTAGCCATGGATGGCCCGGAACTCACTCTGTAGGCCAGACTAGCCTCAAACTTACAGAGATCTGTCTGCCTATGTGTCTGAGGGCTGGTGTTAAAGGTGAGCACCACCAAGTCTGGTCACCTTCTGTGTGTGTCTGTGCGTGCATATGCAGGTGCATGTGTGTTGGGTACACTCTCCTGTACATGTGCATGAGACTAGAGGTTGACTTTAGTCGTTGGTCAGCCTTTCTCTCTCTTTCTCTCCTTATATATTTTTAAAATTTATTTTTTGCGGGCTGGAGAGATGGCTCAGCGGTTAAGAGCACCCGACTGCTCTTCCAGAGGTCATGAGTTCAATTCCCAGCAACCACATGGTAGCTCACAACCATCTGTAAAGAGGTCCGATGCCCTCTTCTGGCGTATCTGAAGACAGCTACAGTGTACTTATATATAATAAATAAATAAATCTTTAAAAAAATTTATTTTGCGGGGTTGAGGATTTAGCTCAGTGGTAGGGCTTTTGCCTAGGGCGCAAGGCCCTGGGTTGGTCCCCAGCTCAAAAAAAAAAAATTTATTTTTTGCTCATTTATTTGAGACAATGTCTCACTATGTAGCTCAGGCTGGCCTGGGGCTCATTCTGTGAACCAAGATGGTCTCAAACTCTGCCTGCCTGTCTTTGACTTCCGAATGCTTGCTATCTATCAGATCCCATTACAGATGGTTGTGGGCTGCCATGTGGTTGCTGGGGAGTGAACTCAGGACCTCTGGAAGAGCAGTCAGCACTCTTAACCACTGAACCATCTCTCCAGCCCTATCTTTATTTTTAAAATTATGAGTTATATGTCTGTGTGGGGGCATGTGCCTGTAAATGTAGTTGTCAGTCAGTGCCAGAGGGATTGAACCTCCCTGGAGGAGCTGCCTGACCTGGCTGCTGGGAAGGTAATTTGGGTCCTCTGGAAGAGCTGTGCCTGGTTATAGCTGCTGAGCCATATTTCAAGGGTCCACTTTAAAATTTTAATTTGGAGACAGGGTCTCCCACTAAACCCAAAGCTCTGCATTTGAAGTTACATGGGACACTGAAGTCTTGGGACTCGCCCATCTCCCTGACCCCACCACTGCTGTGTGGAGTGTTCCAAGCACATGCCACAACACCCAGCTTTGATGTGGCTGCTGGGACCTGAACTCAAGTCTCCTTTCATGCTAAGCACACACCGAATGGCTGAGCTACATCCCAGCCCCACTAGTTAACTCCCGGGCTCATAGCTCAGCATTGTGTGCTTCAGAAACACAAGCCACACCTACTTTTTGAATGTGTCAGGACCACATAGCCTTATGGCCTGGATCTGTGACATGCTTGTAACCCGGACAGTATAGTGTCCATGTGATTAGAATGGCTGGCAACCGAGGCTTGGTCTCCAGTTTAGGAGCTGAGAGGCAGAAATGGCTGCCCTTTGGGGTACCTTAAAAAACCAAACCAGGGTTGGGGATTTAGCTCAGGGGGAGAGCGCTTGCCTAGGAAGCGCAAGGCCCTGGGTTCGGGCCCCAGCCCCAAAAAAAAAAAAAAAAAAAACCAAACCAAACCAAAAAAACAACATCAAGCCTGGTACGGTGGTGCAAACATTTATTCCTAGCACTGGGAGGCAGAGGCAGGCAGGTGTCTGTGAGTTCAAGGCCAGTCTGGTCTACAGAGCAAGACCCTATCTTAAAAACAAACAGCAAACAATTGATGCACGACCTCACTTTTCTTTTTTTCTTTTTTCTTTCTTTTTTTTTTTTTTTTTTTTTTCTGGGCTGGGCACCGAACCCAGGGCCTTTCGCTTGCTAGGCAAGTGATCTACCACTGAGCTAAATCCCCAACTCCTCACTTTTCTAAGGATGCACTGTGTACTCTAGGTTTGCTAGCCTGGGTGCTCCCAGGCAAGTCCCTGTCTCTTCCCTGTCTCAGCACAGGGCTGCTGTGGTCACAGATGTGTGCTACCACATCTGGTTTTCTACGTGTGAGTCAAATCCTAGCTCGGGCTGTCAAGTTCGCTCACACAGCATGGACTCATACCCTCCGAGCCCTCTTGGCAGATGTTGACTTGGACGGTTTTGACAGCATCTTGCCTCGTAACCCTTGCTAGTTTCGAACTTGGGACTCCCTGCCTCAGCATTTCAAGTGCTAGTTTTGCCGCCATGCCTGGCCCAGTTTGAGGTGTTTTTTAGTGTGTGTTTCAAAGCAAATCAGAATCGACCATGAGGGATGCAGAGAATGGGTCCAGCATTTCTAGGCTGAGGGTCTGGCACCTAGTGCTCATGCTTTGCAGGAGCTGTGGACTTTTTAAATGTTTTTGTTTGTTTGTTTGTTTGTTTTAAACAGGGCTTCTCTGCGTAACCCTGGCTGTCCTGGAACTCACTTGTAGACCAGGCTGGCCTCCAACTCAAAGAGGTCTGCCCGCGTCTGCCTCCCGAGTGCTGGGATTAAAGGTGTGCGATGCCACCACTGCAAGTGTCCACAGCTGGTTTTTGACTCCCCAAAGCCAAAGAACATCCCAACCCTCTAAATGGCCCTCTGCTTGGTGCAGGTTGATGGGGCCCTTCAGGGGAAGCCTCAGATTTGGGTCCCTAAGGTAGAATGTTCTAGAAGCACTGCTCACCTCCCCTTTGGTGTAGTGGTGAACGTGTGAGTCTCTCAGTTCAGGGCCTGAGGACCACAACGCCCCACCCCCGTATGCTCACCAGAACAGGGTGAGATTGACTTCGGTGCTGGGAGGGTAGTTCTCCAGCTGGATCAGGATTGTGAACAGTTGGGGACCCAGGAAGTTGACCAGGGCGATGACTCCAGGAGGCAGGTACTGGAGCACCAAAAAAAGGGATTCCTGTAGGGAAAAGGAGGGGAGGTCAGGGTTCCGGAGATGGGGCTCCCATGTAGGGTCTTGACCTGAGCCCCCATTTCTCTCCTCTGCCGAGTGGGAGCACTCTCCTCCTCCCACGGTCCACACCAGAAAAAGCAAACAGTAAAGAAAGGAATTTAACTGTCCAGTACCTCCTTGTTGTCCTGTGAGTACTTGGTGGCCCAGAAGATGGCGCTGATGGCTCCGACCACTAGGAGTACAATGAGGACGTTGGTACGCAGGTAGGTGAGCAGGCGGCAGGCCTTCTGGGCCCGGGTCTGCTGTTGAGCCAGCTCCAAGCGGTGGCCCTCTTCCAGCTCCACCTGACGGGCAGCAGGGAGGGGCCTTGAAGCACTCCACATTCATGCCCACTCTCACCCAATCACTAGCTACCTCTGATCAGACACTCACTCAGCTACACACACATGCACATGCACACACGTACGTGTGCGTACATGCCTTTTGTTGTTGGGTCTTCTATTTTTACACTCTGTGTGTGTGTGTGTGTGTGTGTGTGTGTGTGTGTGTGAATGCCATGGTGCACACGTGGAGGTCAGAGTACAGCTTGTAGGAACTGGTCCTTTCCTCCCACCATGGGATCCAGAGATGAACTTTAAGCCGGCAGTCTCCATGCAAGGCCCTTGACCTGAAGAGTCATCCCGCCAACCCCTCCTTGTTGAGATGGGGTCTTGTCTCATAATCTTGGCTGGCTTGGCATTTCTGAAATTGTAGCCCAGGTTAGTCGCAAACTCAGGGCAATCCTCCTGCCTCAGCCCGGGATCCCAGTGCTGGGATCAGACATGCACATAATACCTAGACATTCACACATTTATTTAAGGCAGGGTCTCACTATGCAGCCCCAGCTGACTTGAAAACCACAGACATCCTCCTGCCTCTGCCTCCCAAGGGCCTGGCTCACACATTCTTAGAACATTTGCGTGTTCTCAAAACACAGCTGGCTCACAGCGTGAGGGTCACTCTTTTTTTTTTTTTTTTTTTTTTTTTTTTAAGATTTATTTATTATGTATGCAGCATTCCACCTGCATGTACACGTGCAGGCCAGAAGGGGCACCAGATCCCATTACAGATGGTTGTGAGCCACCTTGTGGCTGCTGGGAATTGAACTCAGGACCTCTGGAAGAGCAGTCAGTGCTCTTAACCGCTGAGCCATCTCTCCAGCGCCACGGTCACTCTTATTCACAGTCACACACTATCCCATCGCACCTGGGGCTCATTTAAATATACACTGTGAATGTCTTCAAGCCCGGCACACTCGTGCACACTCACACAGCCCCTCTCCTCCGCTCCCATCAGCACACACGTGTGCTTGGGCGCGCGCTCTGCCGCACGCACCTTCAGTTCATTGCTGATCTCGTGCTTCTTGATGGTGGCGGCTTCCCACACCCGGATGCAGAAGTCCCAGGATGAGAACACTTTGGCACTGAGGGGCGTCCTGTAGCGCTGGCCCACGAGTGTCTGCTGTGGGAGGCCTTCTGCCATCCTGGAGGAAGAGAAAGACTTCTGTGGGGGTCTCGCCACCTTGGGGACCAGGATAAGCCTCACTGCTAGCTGAGGATCTCCTTGCCCGGGGAAGGAGGCCTGGAGGTGACATGGGATCTTCCCTCACCTCTGCAGTATCACACAGAAGCATAGTAGCAGGCAGGCCAACGGGCTAAGGAGGTAGGCCAGGCGGATGCTGTACGCTGAGCTGCTCTCTGGCCCTGCTCGGTAGGCACCGTAGAAGAGATAGGTGTTGTTGAAGGCCTGGAGAATGAACAAAGCTGAGTGCAGGGCCCTGGTCTAAGGCTCGCCCTGGAAGGACAGGCTCTCCCTGGGTGTCCCAGGCTAGCCTTGAACTTGCAATCCTCCTGCCTCCATCTCCAGAGCGCTGTGCTTGCAGGTATGTGCCACTGTCCTGGCCTAAGAGACTCATTTTACAGACACTTAAGCCAGGTAACTTGCCCAAGCCTGCACGGATTTGGATCAAGATACTGGCTCAGTGGCCTCCAGGAATTGGGAGGTACCCCCTCCCCCGGCCCCCAGACAGGGTTTCTCTAGGTAGCCTTGGCTGTCCTGGAATTCGCTCTGTAGATGAGGCTGGCTTCAAACCCAGAAATCTGCCTGCCTCTACTTTTCAAGTCCTGGGATTAAAGGCATGGCTACCACACCTGGTGGGAGGTGCTAAGCTCATAGGTCTGGATTCCTTCTGCCATTTGTCTCTTGCTGGGTTCTATAGGTCATGGGGACACATCCCTATGTCCCTGGATCTGGCCTGGCTGCCTTGTGGAAGAGTCTCCCTTAAAAGCCAAAATCTCTCTCGAGGGAGCAGGGGTCCTTTCAGACTGTGGTCTCCCAGATGTCCTAGAGCATTGCCAGAAGATACCCCACTTACCCTGCCAGTTAAAACATTCCAAAGTGGGTTGTGGAACCTTGGGATGTCACTCTGGGGCAGGGGGCTGCCGGAGCACTGGAGACCTGCTGCGTGGGAAGAGAAAAGCATCAGGATAGGGTCCCCCAAACAGGGGACACTCTGTCTTCCAAGTCCACTGTCTCTACCCTAATTCTGAGGCTGTCTGAGGTACTGGGAAGAAGGTCGTGTGGAGGAGAATCCAAAGCTAGCCCTTGCAGCATGCCCAGACTGAGATCCACAGGGTCAGCACTCACTCAGTTTCAGGGCAGGGCCTGGCTCAGGGGAGCGGAGCCAGAGCAGGGGCAGCAGCACAAAGCAGGCAGTCAGCAGCATGGTCAGCAGGTTGAGCAGCAGCAGGAAGCGAAGGAAAGTGAAGTAGGACTGGATCCCGGTCCCGAAGAGGCCTGTGGGAGAAAAACATGGAGAGTCAGCCACGATGAGAATCCCAGGACTGTGTGTCGTGTGCCAATGTGGACGAGCCCAGGGCAAAAATAGGGCTTCGCGCACAATTAACTCCAAAAGGCAATCGCCCAGCTAGGTGTGTACAGGAGAAATTCGAGGAGTGTACAAGGACGGAGGGGCTGACGAGGGAGGTGGGAAGAGAGGGTCGGCATGGGATCCTACCTCCAATCTCGTAGAGAGCTCCCTCCCAGAGCCCGAAACCGCGGCCCAGCCGTTTTGCTGCCTCCCCCAGCTGCTGTCGCGCCACCTGCCTCGGGCGATGCCACCGCTGCCAGCAGGAGTTCTTCACGCCCTCGGGCTCCCGCAGTTTCCTGCAGGACCATGGTGATGGGGCGCCCTTGAGTCATCCATCTGACAGGTGCGTCCCCGGGCGCCCCCACCCTCATCCCTGGTCCGGTGTGGCTCAGCAGCACCCACCGGATGAAGCGCTTATCTGCCATGGCGTAGGGCAGCATCCGCACAGGCGTCCGGGAGGCGCATAGCCGCTCCACTTCTTGCTTCCACAGATCCTCCGAGGACGCCTGGGATTCAGATCTTCGTGGGGGCTGGTCCTGACGGCACCGACCACTGGCGAAACATCCCAGTGGGCGCGCGGGACAGACTGGCAAGATCCTTGCTCGCAGGAGTAACGAGGGAAGCCGAGTGGTGAGCTCCACCTTGGCCCTGCCAATGTTCACAAGTGAAAAGAAGCCTGCTGGGGTCGGAGCCCGGGTTGTCCCACTCCACCTCTTAAACAGACCCACTGACCAAAGGCCTTAGTTTCCTGCCTGTCAAATGCGGTGAAAGGCCTCCAGGATGTGAGGAAAGAGAAGCCACCGGCAAAGCAAAGGCCGGCTGTCATAAACCTTAAGCTTTGGAAAAACATCATCCCCACTCTTTTTCCATGTGCTGGTTGGCTTTTTGGGAAGTCACCCCTGTCCTGAACCCGGACAGCTCCTACAATACAGCTTCCTGCAACACCCCAGTCCTGGATGTACTAGGGCTCCGTTCTGTGTGTTTTGCCCAGGCTGTGTCTGCTCTGGCGTTCTTAAGGGACCCAGAATAGGAGGCGTGGCTATATCCCCAACCAAGAGAAAAGAAGGGACCCCCTCCAAACCGTCCGGAAGGAAGCAATAGCCCTGGCCTTCTTCCCCTCTCACCGTCCTTATCGTCCCGGAGCAAGCAGTTCACAAAGGGGCAAGGGACCAAACTCCCCGAGGAGCCCCCTGCTATGACCAGCTCTCAACACACCAAACAGGGTGGTGAGGGAGTGGGGAGTGGGTCACGTGACAGGAACCCGGGGGTGGGGGCCCACTGTGTCTCCTCCCCTCCACCCACTCCCGCCTTCCGCACAGTTTCCTCTCCCTCTGCGTGCACTTCCTGTCCTGGAGGGACACGGGCACAGGTGAGAGGTGTGCGGTGGGCACGCACCAGGCCGACCTGCTTTTCTGTGCTCCCGCTCCCGCAAGCCCCCTTCCTGGCGGCCAGTCCTTAGACGTGTCCTGGTGCAGGAACCCTTATCTGCGGTCGGCAGTCACCGCAGAGTGACATGGCATAGTGATAGGTGGAGGTGCTGTTGGCTCTCCAGAACTCTGGAGTTTTTTCTTTTCTCTTTGTGTTATTTCAAGACAGGGTCTCACTATGTAACTCTGGTTGTCTTGAATTCATCATGTAGACCAGGCTGGCCTTGAACTCACAGAGATACTTGCCCAAGGCTGGAATTAAAGGTCTGTGTCATTACCACTGGGTGGCAGGTTATTTCTGAACTTCCCGCCTTCATCGCGGGCATTGCCCTCCCCATTACTATGCCCTGGTCAGGGTTTGGCACCATGCCCAGCCTAAGTGCTGAGGAAGCAGCTTCATGCGCGTACTCGTAACTCACTGACCAGACCTTTAGGAGTCATCTTGGCCATTTCCCAGTTCTGGAAGCCCCAGCCTTTCCTCCCTGTTCACATCTTTTAAAACCTTGTCATCGTAGCTCTGGATTCTGAGTCTCCCTGTGTCCCTGCCCACAGGCTCTGTACTCTCAAGTTCATACAGGAAGGCTCCCCAGGAAATGACTTTCAAAATTCAGAGTAAGAGCAAGGAGTCAGCAAGGAGCTGAGGAGGGCTGGGTCTGGAGGCCAAGACACATCTTTGTAAACCCACCCAGGCACAGAGAGACAACGGCTAAGGAGTTCCCCTCCCCTCCCTGAGCTAAAGTGTACCTCAGGCTTCATCTCATTCCGGTAACCCCACACACTTCCTGGTGTCTGTTAACCTTTGTGTGTGTGTGTGTGTGTGTGTGTGTGTGTGTGTGTGTGTGTGTGTGTGTGTTGGGGGGCTGAGGGACTCGTCTTTCCCTTCTACTTCTCACTGTCCCCCTCTCTGTATCCTATGGAGCATCTTGGTGGCCAAGTCCCCTGCTCCAGCTGGTGACACCTAGAGGCTGGTGACACTTTCTCAGGTTCAAATTTCCTCATCTGTGAAATACAAAGGTCTTGGCATGGCATTTGGGGCAATGGTTACCGGAAGCAGCTTAACTCTAGCTTTAGAAACAGACACCACGCCCAGGGCGGAGTAGGCAGTAACTCCTTTCCTCAGCCCCAGATAGGGAACAGTTAACCAGGCTGGGTGGAGGGGATTACTCAATCCTGAGTGGGAAGGCTAGGGACTGGTAAGTGACACCGGGACGTGGAAATACCGACCCTCTTTAGAAACTCAGAGAAAATTAGGGACTCCACCTAGGGGTTGTGTACATCCAAGTGCTGGGACACGCCTACTTTACTCAGACTTGAGGGTGGTGTGCTAGGGTGGAGTCCCAGGCTGGCTCCCACAGGGCATCGTTTTGGATGGGCGGGGCCTACCGGCAGGCAAGAACAAATCACGTGACCTCCGGGGCCCGCTGCCACAGGGGCGGGTGGTGAGGCTACCTCCAGCTGCCAGTCTGGAAACCATCAAAGGTTACCCTGTACCCTTAGTTACTGTCTGCTGGTGGGGCTGAGACTCGCGGTTCCCCGCGGCGGGTGCGCGCACAGGTGAGTCACTTGGGGGAGCAGGGCTCCTTCAAGTAGCTGGGCGCCGGGACCCGGGTGCAGGGTCGCAGCTCCGGTGTAGGGGCGGTTGCTCCCGCCAGGTGGTTGACAGCTTGGGTGCGGGTTTTTGGAAACTGCCCGGCCTCTCCCAATCTGGCTCAGGGCGCAGGATGGTGCACCCCGGAACAGCGCACACCTGGCGGGCCGCAGGAGGACTGAAGACCAGGAGCCCAGGCAGATCTGGAGTCCCGGCCCGGCCCGTAGCCTCGGAAGCAGCCCCAGCTTCCTGTGGAGAAGAGGTGTGGGCCCGCCTGGGGCCTTGAGCTTGAGAAGTTCTGTGGCCAGGGAGGGAACCCTGGAACTAAAAGGGCGCTACCTCTCCTGGCTGCTTTCCAACCAGGCTGTGTCGCGGCCGGCCAGCTCCCGGCCGGCCTCTCCCTGCTGTGCTCCACGGCAGCGCAGGCGGGGGCGTGCCGGGCGGCAGTCCCGGTTGTGTGGGGACTCTCGGCCGTCGGGGGAGCTCAGAAAACTGCGAGTTCACTAGGCAGGCGAAGGCAGGGACGAGCGGCCGACACGGCGGGACTTGCCTTCTAGGGGGCGATCCTGCAGGAGTCAAGTGATTGGCTGCTTTTTTCCGCCGCGCTCTCCGTTCGGGCCTTGGGCCAGGAGGACAATGAGCCCCTAACAACGCTCTGGTTGCAACTTTGCCCGGTGACAGAGCTGGACAAAAGGGAGCTTGTGTCAGCTCAGCTTCTCCCTCCAGCCTTCCGCTGAGTCGGGAATGTAGGGAGTCAGCCTCCCGAGGACACGAGGACCTTGAAGCACCCAGACCCGAGTGTTGGGGGTGGGTTTCAAGGAGTCCAGTGTGTGGAAGCTGCCTCCGGTGCTGGGGGAAGGGCTTTGCAGCTGTCTGGCCGCACTTCCTGCTAGAGAAAGCACTTTGGGGTCATAGGGCGGGCACAGGGAAGTCCTCCCAACCCCTGCTCTAAAAGGATGTTCCTAGGGCCTCGCCTGGAAACAGACCAGAAACGGGCAGTGTTCACAGGTCTTTCCTTTTTCTCCCGGTACTAGCGACATCTAGGAAACCAAAGTGGGAGCCGCGGCCTCACCCTTCCTTCCTGTTTTCTTCCCTCCCCCACGGCCCGTCATTGTGGGAATGTTATTTGGGCCCAATCATGTAACCGCGTGTTTAGCTGTGGATGGGGGGCGGGGTGGGGGTTCCTGCAGTGTGTGTCTGTGCCTGATGTATGGGCCCCAAGCATTGAAAGCTCCTTTTGTCTCAACAGATGGACCGTATGGGATTCCACTGGCTGCATCTAGTCTCTGAGCTCCCCTAGGTCTGCAGGGTGTACACCACAGCCATGGCTAAGCCGCTGGCTTTAGCCTTCGATGTTCCAGAGACCACAGGAGGGGACGAAGAGTAAGTACCCTGGGGCTGGTGGTCTTCGATGTCTTTGTGTTAGTTACCCTGTCCGGTGTGAAGCCTTCTCCGGCAAGTGGGAGGGGGCGGGGCGCGAGCACGGATTCCCACGCATGCTCCTCCTCCCTAGTAGCCTGGAGCCCAGCCCCTATGAAGAGAGTGAAGTCCACGACTCCTTCCACCAGCTCATTCAAGAGCAGAGTCTTCGGGTGGCCGAGGAGGGGCTGGAGTTACTGTCCCTGGGTCCAGGTGAGCCCAGGCTTGCCCTCTGACCAGGTGTGGGCTGGACCTGGGGATATCTGCCCTCACGTTACAGGATTGGAGTGGGTGGGGTGGGCTGGGTGGGACAACTGAACTGCAGCATCTTGTCATCCCTAGGCAGAGGTGACCAGACCCTCTCTAGACCTGAAGGCGCCCCTGTCTTTAGCACGGCCACTCTCCGCATCTTGGCCAGCATGCCCAGTCGTACCATTGGTGAGTGGAGTCCTCTGTCCCAGTGCTAGCCTTCACCCCAGCTGGGGTCTGTGAACCTATGGTCACTTCTTCCCGGCTCTCGCTTGACTTTACTGCTGTGGGAGCCTGAAGTTCATCATATGCCTGGGTCATCACTACCCTTGCTGGATTCTAAACATGACCATAGGGGTAAAATAGGCTCTTGGGTTATTTCCCCAAGCCCTGGGAAGAGCTGAGGGATGTGAACTTGCCAGGGGGATGTGAAGCTGTCCTGTTCCTCCTCTCTAACACCCTGCCACCTGGTTTCCAAGGTCGCAGCCGGGGGGCCATCATTTCCCAGTACTACAACCGCACGGTGAGGCTTCGGCGCAGGAGCAGCCGTCCGTTGCTGGGGAATGTGGTGCGCTCTGCCCGGCCCAGCCTTCGCCTGTATGACCTGGAGCTGGACCCCACGATCCTGGAGGAGGATGGTGAGTTGAATAACCCGGCCTGCTGGCGGGGCAGGAGCTGGAACGCAAGCAACAGGGTCAGGGAGCCCCTTTCTGTTGCTGTCTGAGGACCGCCTTTGCGGATCAGACATGAGCTGCAAAGGTCTTCTCCGGGGCAGGTATTTAAGCCTCCACCCACCACCACCGAATCTATCACTGAGCGCTGGGGAGGCTTCCAGCATGAGCTGACAAATGGGTGAGCAGAAGCCTGAAGCTCAGACACGAGCACGAGCACTGGAAAAGACCTCAGGGGAGAGGCCCGGAAGCAGCCTGGCCCAGATATCCTGGGAGGCTTCCTGGAGCAACTGACTGGAGTGGAGGAGGCAGGTGCCAAGGCCCACAGGCCTGAACAAACCTGGTTGTGTTCAAAGCCAACGTGAAGAGACTTGGGAACAGAGGCAAACCCTTGGCTACTGATAGTGGGAGCCAAGTGGGTTGGAGGGGCGTGGGTTCTATGGACTTTGCCAACCCGGTCATGTCCCACCTTCTTCTTTTTATTTTTTTTTTTATTTTATTTTATTTTTTTTGTTCTTTTTTTTCCGGAGCTGGGGACCCGAACCTAGGGCCTTGCGCTTCCTAGGCAAGCGCTCTACCACTGAGCTAAATCCCAGCCCCCTTCTTTTTTTTATTTTTTAAAGATTTATTTATTTATTATATATAAGTACACTATAGCTGTCTTCAGACACACCAGAAGAGGGCATCGGATCTCTTTACAGATGGTTGTGAGCTACCATGTGGTTGCTGGGAATTGAACTCAGGACCTCTGGAAGAGCAATCGGGTGCTCTTAACCGCTGAGCCATCTCTCCAGCCCCTTGTTTTGTTTTTTAATCTATTTTATGTATGTGAGTGCATCGTCGCTGTCTTCAGACACCCCAGAAGAGGGCATCAGATCCCATTACAGATGGTTGTGAGCCACCATGTGGTTGCTGGGAATTAAACTCAGGACCTCAGGAAGAGCAGTCAGTGCTCTTTAACCGCACGTTCCACCTTCTTGAAGGCCGGCTCTCCTGGCTTCTTTCTCCTTCCCTCCCTCATCTTCCCTCTCCGTGCTGTGAAGTGTGAGCGTTAGAGCAAACACTCTGCTGCTGTCTGTGTCTTCAGGCTCTTGCTCAGGTTGGCTTTGAACTCTGGTCCTTCTGCCTCCCCAGATGATTTGTCTGTAAAGTTGGAGTTAGAAAAATTCCCTCCTCGGGGTGGTTATAAAGATGAGGGCCGCGTCTCCCTATATTGTGGGGCCGGAAGTGTGGTGAACCTCTCTTCCTGTTGCTGTGGTGCCGTGCCCTGCCAAAGGCACACACGGAGCACAGGGTTCACTGTGGCGCATGCTCAGACACCAGCCTAGTGTGCCTAGGTCGTCAAGGTGACAGGGGCTTCAAGGAGTCCAGTTAGGGCGAATGAATGAATGAACGAACCCTGGGGCTTGGCTCACTTCCTCCACTTTATATCATGCAAGACCCCCTGTCCAAACATAACCCCTCCCAGGCATGCTCAGAGACCCATCTTCAGGTGACTCTAGAGTCTGTCAAGTTGGCAACACTGACATCACAGCGGCCATGATTCCCTTGCCGCTTTGTGCATCGATCCTGACAGGCTGGGGACCTCTAAGATGGGGGAGAACACCGCTGGCCCCTCAAAGTCTTTATGCTGAGTCTCAGGGTACCTGAGAAGTGCGGTGTGGGCGGGTGGCAGCCCGCTCTGCCCCCTCTACTCTACAAGGAGGAGATCACTGCTGGGGAGTACTGGGCCCCCTGGGCCTCAAGGATGTTGGGATCTGGTGGACCGGAGAATGGGCTTCTGGGCTTGAGAGGTAGAAGAAAATGGAAGGAGAGAGCTGTCAGAGGATGGTCTGGACTGTTGCCTGGGTCGGGCTTTGGTTATAAGAGCAGAGGGGAGCCATCTGGATGGTCTTAGGGGGTTGTGTTGGGCCGGAGGCCATCCAGGGCCCTCGTTGGAATGCGACAGGAGGGATGCTGGGCACTGAGGGATCTTCTTCCTCTGGGCAGAGAAGCGGAGTCTGTTAGTGAAGGAGCTTCAGGGTCTGTCGGTGGCGCAGAGGGACCACATGGTCCGAACATGCCCTTGAGTCTGGGGAGAAACGGCTGGCTCGGTAGTGCTCCTTGGCCTCAGCCGGCCTTCCTGAGCAGGGTGGGGGGGTGGGGGGAGGGTGGGGAGGGTTGGGGTGGGGGTGCAACAGCATCTCTTTGCAGTTTAGGCATTTGTGGTCTAGGTATTGTCTCTGTCCTCAGAGAGAAAAGTTGGAGCCCAAAGGTAAAGCGGAGGGACCAGCAGGGCCGCCGCCGCGGGGCCTTCTCCTGCTGTAGTCGGCTCAGATACACCTGCATGCTGGTATGAGCTCTGCGCTGTGAGGTCATCTGCTGTGGATGTGGGTGGCTGGGGTTGAGGACACCCCCCCCCCTTGCTGTTCCATCAATGGACTTCTAACTCCAGCCTTTCCCTGGGGCCGTGTGTAATCTGTCCTGGCATCCCGGCCCCTCAGGGCTATCCTTGTCTGTTCCTACAGGCCCTTCACAGCCTGGGGCTGGCACTGCTCTCAGGCCTGTATGCTGCCAGGCCATGGCGCTACGCTCTGAAGCAGATCGGTGGCCAGTTTGGCTCCAGCGTCCTCTCCTACTTCCTCTTCCTGAAGACCTTGTTGGCCTTCAACACGCTGATGTTGCTGCCTTTGCTGGCCTTCCTCGTGGGTGTGCAAGCTGCCTTTCCTCCTGACCCAGCCGGCCCCGTGCCTACCTTCTCTGGTCTGGAACTCCTCACAGGCGGGGTGAGGCCTTCAGTTCTTGCCTTGGCTTCCTGTTCTGGTCTTGTCCCAGTTTTCCTGGTAGGCCCTCCCTAGATGTCCCTAGGGGTAGTTTTCCCTTCTTCTGGAGGCCTAAGAATGGGCTGGGGCAGTGGTTCTCAACCTGTGGGTCCCAACAACCCATTTGGAGTCCCAATATCAAGTATCCTGCGTATCAGATATTTACATTACGTTTCATAACAGTAGCCAAATTACAGTTATGAAGTAGCAACAAAATAATCTTACGGTTGGAGTCACCACAGCACGAGGAGCTGTATTAAAGGGTCCCAGTCTTACAAAGGTTGAGAGGCCCCTGGTGAGGGGAAGGGAGGAAGCATGTCTGACTGTGCTTGGCCTCCTGACAGGGCCGGTTCACACACACCGTTATGTACTACGGCTACTACAGTAACACCACGCTGAGACAGTCATGTGCCTCCCCTCGGGAAGGTGGCCTGTGCAGTCCCAGGCTGGGCAGCCTGCCCTATAACATGCCGCTGGCCTACCTCTTCACAGTGGGGGCTGCCTTCTTCATTACCTGCATCGTTCTGGTATACAGGTATACCTTAACCACGTGCCCTCGCACCTTCCTCTCACCCGTGGGTCCTCCTTCTGTCTGTCTTTCCTGTTCTTTGTCCACCCTCCTCCTTATCTGTCCCCCATATCTGCCTACCCATGTTCCTACTTTGTTCCCTCGTATCCCCCATGTTCCTATTGAGCATTCCCATCTACCCACCCACCCATTTACCCATCCGTCTCTTTATCCTGATTAAGTCTTCTATGCGGTACATCTATTCATCCACTCAAACCCGTCCATCTACATGCCTGTTCACCTGTACACCCACTTACCCATCTAAATATCCCTGTATCTCTTACTTGTGCTTTCTTCTGTCAGTCCATCCATCCATCCACCAACTCACCCATCCATCATCTATCCACCCACCCATCTACCCATCCATCCATCTGTCCATCCATCCACCGATTCATCCATCAGTCCATCCATCATCCATCCACCAACTCACCCATCCATCATCTATCCACCCACCCATCTACCCATCCATTCATCAGTTCATCCATCTACCCACCTACCCATCCATCCATCCATCCATCCATCCATCCATCCATCCATCTACCAACTTACCCATCCATCATCTAACCACCCACCCATCTTATCTATCCATCCATCACTCCATTTGTCCATCTGTCCATCCATCATCCATCCATCAATCCACCAACTCACCCATCCATCCACCCACCCTACACTCATCCATTCATCCACCCATCCATCCATCCATCCATCTTCCTGTCTGTCCACCCATCCTTCCCATTGTCACCACTCATCTCTGCTGCTCTCTAGCATGTCTCACTCCTTTGGGGAGAGCTACCGGGTTGGCAGTACCAAGGGGATCCATGCTCTTACCGTCTTCTGCTCCTGGGACTACAAGGTGACACAGAAGAGGGCTTCCCGTGTCCAGCAGGACAGCATCCGCACTCAGCTGAAGGTAAGCAGCTACCTGTCCCACACATGGTTGCCCAGTTTCTGCAGACCTTAGCCTCTTGGGATCAAATAGCTGGTCTGTGTGGAAGTGGTGTATGGCTGGGACCTGGCCTTGAGGTTCTAGGCTGTGGTCTTCTCTTCCTAATACTGGCTGGGAGATCTGATGCTCCCACACCTTACTTCAGTTGGGTTGCCTCTGTGGCATTAGTTCTGAGCTCCAGGGACATGAAGGAGCCGGAGTTACAGAAGCTGCTCCAATGGGTTTGCTTGGGCCAGGAGGAGGAGGAGGAGTGGGGTCCAGAAAGGACCCAGGGTCACCTTTCTGCGGGGGACTTTGTCTTCCTACCCTGAACCTGTCAGCGGTGAACAGCTCCCTCTATAGTCGCTAGTAACTGTAGTAGCCAGGGGCTAAGGACTGCAGGGAACATGGAGGCACAGAGGTCAAATCATCTGTCCAAGGTCCCAGGGCCTGCTGGGCCTGGTGGGAATTCTCTGCCCCTCTGGGGTTTTGTGACAGTTCCTCTTGGGGACAGGTGTCCACCCTACAAGGGGCTTGCTTGGCTAGGGGCTGCCCATGCCCATGGAATGGGGCAAAGGCCACAGGTCAGGCACTGGGGTTTCCTGGAGACAACTCTAGTGAAGGGGGGAGGAGAGACAGGCCTCAAGGCGGTGGCCATCCTGTACTCCCTGTGTCCTAGATGTGTGGCCTGATCCAGTTTAGCGAAGGGAGGGGCTGGGCAGCCTGCTTGTGTGTCAGGCTGTCTGGTGACAGAGACACACTATCACCTGCAGGAGCTGCTGGCCGAATGGCAACTGCGAAAGCGCCCTCGGAGTGTGTGTGGGCAACTGAGGCAGGCTGTTGTCCTAGGTCTGGGGTGGCTGCTGTGTCTGGGTTCCACCGTGGGCTGCACAGTGGCTGTCCTTACCTTCTCAGAAACAATGATTCAGGTAAGGCAAGGGACAAAACACCCAGTGTCTTCACTGGGTCATCAGGCCCCATCAGGCCCGGGTCACCCTCCGTGGTTCTCACGCCCTCCCCTGCTTCCTTTGTGGTTGGAACCGAGGCCTGGAGCACGTTGTATGTCTCACTTAGGAGAGGGCGTTGCTACCTGCCTTGTTGCCTCTGTCTTAGTCAGGGCTTCTATTCCTGCACAAATATCAGGACCAAGGAGCAAGCTGGGGAGGAAAGGGTTTATTCAGCTCACACTTCCACATTGCTGTTCATCACCAAAGGAAGTCAGGACTGGAACTCACACAGGTCAGGAAGCAGGAGCTGATGCAGAGGTCATGGAGGGATGTTACTTACTGGCTTGCTCAGCTTGCTCTCTTATAGAACCCAAGACCACCCACAATGGCATTTCCTCAAGGGAGGCGCCTTTCTCTATGATAACTCCAGCTTGTGTCAAGTTGACACACAAAACCAGCCAGTACACCCCGTTTTCCAGCCAGACCCTTTCTGTAGTCCCTGCTCCCCACATGATGGCATGTGCCTGTTCATGTGCATGCATGAACCTTTTGTAACAGAACCCTCTCTGTTCTCACAGAGACCTGCTTCTGGTGGCCAGGGGTTGGAGATGTTGGCCCTGCCAATGGTCGTCAGTGTCCTTAACCTGGTTGCCTCCTACCTGTTCCGTGGTCTGGCCACTCTGGAGCGACATGACTCCCCCGTGTTGGAGGTATACATGGCCATCTGCAGGTGTGTGGCTGGGAGCTCGGGCTGCTGGATAGGGCTCTCTGTTGCCTGGCCTCCCCCTTAGCCTCCAAAACCCCCACCTGTCCAGGAACCTAATCCTGAAGATGGCTGTCCTGGGAGTGCTCTGCTATCATTGGCTGGGCCGCAGGGTGGCCGCCCTGCAGGACCAGTGCTGGGAGGACTTCGTGGGCCAGGAACTGTACCGCTTCATGGTGGTGGATTTCATCTTCGTGCTCTTGGACTCCCTTTTCGGCGAGTTAGTGTGGAGGTGAGCATGGAGGCCTTCCCACCCTGTCCTCTGGGCTCCGGGCACCAGCCTGTGAGAGGTTCTTAGACAAGGAGGATGGTGGGAGGCAGGATGTGGGGTAGTTTCAGATGGAAAGGAAAGTGGGGTTTCAGTGTTGCTCAGAGACAGAGGAAGAGAGAGGAGTCATCGTCTTTCAAATGTCCTGGGGGCGGGGCATAGTTTCTAGTTTTTTGATCAACCTTTAACTCCTTCTGCATTTCCCTTGAGAATTTGTGGACTTAATGATAGTTGAAAAGTAAGACTTTTTTTTTCAACCCTAACCCTTTTTCTTTTTGGTCTTTCGAGACAGGGCTTTTTCATGTATAGCCCTGGCTGTCCTGAACTTACTCTGTGCACCAGGCTGGCCTTGAACTCAGAGATCCACATGCCTCTGCCTCCCAAGTGCAGGGATATGTGCACTGAGTGTGTGTGTGTGTGTGTGTGTGTGTGTGTGTGTGTGTGTGTGTGTGTGTGTGTGTGTAGGTCAGTTTTCCCTAATAGCGGATCAGCGGATCCTGGGATTGAACTCATTAGGTTGGGTACATTTATCTACGGAGCCATCTTACCAGGACCTGCCCCTTTTCTTCCCATTTGAGGTAAATCTTGATAGTCCTCCAGCCTTACCTCAAACTTCCCCCTACTTCTTCCTTCTGAGGGGCTGAGAGTGCACAGCTATGCCACCCGACCCAGAAGTCCTTGTTTTTTGTCTTGTTTTGAGACAGGGTCTTGATATAGTCCCAGCTGGTCTGGAACTCCCCACGCAGACCAAACTGGCCTTGAACTCACTGATCTGCCTGCCTTTGCCTCCGAGTGCTGAGATTAAAGGCATGAGCCGCCATGCCTGGCACCTGTTGGTTTCTTGATACAAGATACATGGTGTCACCCTGTAGTACAGGCTGGCCTTGGCCTTCTGAGTGCTTTGTCTTTTCTGAGTCTTGGCTGCCTTGGAGCTCACTGTGTAGTTCTGGCCTGCCTTATTCTCGGAATCCTCCTGTCTCAGCTTCCTGAGTGCCGTTGTTTCAGACATGTACCACCTTACCATTCTGTTTTTATTTTCTCATTTGTGTACTTGCTGTGTGTGTGTGTGTGTGTGTGTGTGTGTGTGTGTCTGTCTGTCTGTCTGTCTGTCTGCGGGGTGGGGGTGGGGTGGTGGTGGTGGTGGAGGCATTGAGAGGGAGTCAGAAATCCCTCCCCAGTCACAGCTGCTGCTACAGGCAGTCTTGAGCTACCTGGTGTGGGTGCTGGGAACTGAACTCAGGTCCTTTGGAAGAACAGCAGGAGCTCTTAACCACTGAGCCCACTCCAGCCCCCCACCTGCTTTGTTTGTTTGGTTTTAGAGCAGTGCAGCTCAAAAAAACATTTATTTTTTATTTTATATGCACTGGCGTTTTGCCTGCATGGATGACTGTGAGGGAGTGTCAGATCTTGAAGTTGTAGACAGTTGTGAACTGCCATGTGGGTGCTGGGAATTGGACCCAGTTCCTCTGGAAGAGCAGCCAGTGCTCTCAGTCTGTGAGCCATTTCTCTAGCCCCAAGCAGCACAACTGTTTTTTAAAAAATTCTTTTAAAAATTAATTTTTATTCAGACACACGAGAAGAGGGCATCAGATCCTATTACAGATGGTTGTGAGCCACCATGTGGGTACTGGGGACCGAACTCAGGACCTCTGGAAGAGCAGTCAGTGCTCTTAACCGCTGAGCCATCTCTCCAGCCCTGCAGTGCAATTCTTTTTTTTTCTCTTTCTTTTTCTTCTTCTTTTTCTTTTTTCTTTTTTTCGGAGCTGGGGACCGAACCCAGGGCCTTGCCCTCGCTAGGCAAGCGCTTTTCCGCTGAGCTAAATCCCCAACCCCCTGCAGTGCAATTCTTAATGCTGTGTTGAGATTGGTATTTCGCTTTGGGGAGAGGCTCAGACAGGCTTCTGCAGTGACAACCCTCAGGTCCTGGGTGTCTGTACTCTTTCCTGACATTTGTTGGGTGCTAAGTGGCTCTGCCTGGTGCTCTGGGGATGAGAGTCTCCCATGCTCATCTCTCAGGGGCTCCTCTGTCCAGGCTCATCTCAGAGAAGAAGCTCAAGACGGGGCAGAAGCCCGAGTTTGACATTGCCAGGAATGTTCTGGACCTGATTTATGGACAGACACTGACCTGGTGAGGGTCTCCCACTTGCTTCCCGCTGGCCATCAGCCAGTGCCTTCCTTCCCTGGGCCACGGCAGCCTTCCTTTGGTTCTGGGTGGGCAGTGGGTAGAGGGTAGAGGGGTGGGTGACTCTTTGGGCAGGGTTGGGAGGATGCTCACTGGCCCTGCCTGATGCTCTCCCTAGGCTGGGCGTCCTGTTCTCACCGCTCCTGCCTGC
The DNA here is from genome assembly GCF_011064425.1 of Rattus rattus. Lineage (NCBI taxonomy): Eukaryota > Metazoa > Chordata > Mammalia > Rodentia > Muridae > Rattus > Rattus rattus. Next base: position 66,299,343 of record NC_046162.1, read on the forward strand.
AGTGCAGATTCTCAGGCTGCTCCTGCTTTTCTACATCAAGAAGGTAGTAACATGGGCTGGGTGTGGTGGCGGGTACTTCTGATTCCAGCAATCGGGTGGCTGAGGCAGGCGTTTGCTGAGTTCAAGGCCATCCTAGGGTAATTGGAGCTACATAGTGAGATACCCCCCCCCAAAAAAAAAAAAAAAAAAAGAGGTGCTAATTTGGTAGCAGAGTGGACCTGTGGCACTGGGCTGCCCTCCCTGACATCTGTCTGAGGCATCTGCTGGAGAGATATCTGCTGGTTCCCATGTCTCTTGGGAGCGGCTCTGGGTCTCTCCCCAGTTGCTGTGTGGCTCTGGGTCCCCTGCTGGTCCTCCTCAGCTGCCCGCATTGGGTGATGTTCTCACCAGGCCGCTGCCTTGTGGGAAGCTGAGGTCCAGATGGTGCTGCTCAGTCAGTGCATGTGGCTGTGAAGGCCCCTTTTGCCCAGGTTTGCTGCTTCTCACTGCCTGGGGTGAGAGGGGGGCAAGGTCTCTGTTTCATCTTCAGTTCTGTCTTGGGGCCTGGCTCCAGGCCAGCGTTTGCCTTCCTCTTTGTGCTGTATTTACTGTCACTGTGACCAAGTCCCTGACGTATAGAGCTTAAGGGAAAGGGAGTTTATTTTGGCTCTTTGGGAGGGTACAGTCCCTGAGGATGAAGGCACGACAGTAGGAGCATGAGGCGGCTGGTCACACGGCGTCCTCGGTCGGGAAGCCGAGATGAATGCTGGTCCTTAGCTTGCTGTTGGGGTGGTGCTCCCAGCATTCAGGGTGGGTCCCCCTGCCCCCCCCCCCAGCTAAGTGAGTCTAGAAATGCTCACAGGGATGCCAAGCTTTGTTGGGCGGGTAATCAGGGTTGGGGGATGGATGGCAGGGCATGGTGCATTATAGGAATGCAAATCCTAGCCTTTGTCCCCAGGCAAGCCTGATAGCCAACTGCCAGGCACCTGGACGACCCTGGCTGGCTTCACACATGACCACCGTCTTCCTCACCCTGCTCTGCTTCCCGTCCTTCCTGGGTGCAGCCGTTTTCCTCTGCTACGCTGTCTGGCAGTGAGTGGAGGACTGTTCTTTGGCTTGGGGTGACACAGGCAATGTTTTGTCCTAGCTGGGAGTGGGACTCAGGGCCTGGTCTCCCTTTTCTCCAGGGTGAGGCCCTCAAGCACTTGTGGCCCCTTCCGGACTCTGAACACAATGTATGAGGCTGGCACGGTCTGGGTGCGTCGCCTGGAGCACGCAGGTTCTGGGGCCTCCTGGCTCCCCTGGCTGCATCACTTCCTTGTGGAGAATACTTTCTTCCTTTTCCTGGTGTCAGCCCTGCTGCTGTGAGTTCTAAGGTGGGGGTGGCAGTGAGAGGCTGGCCTGAGCTAGTGTCCTGTGTTGTCCTGGCTCTGTCATCAGCCTCCAGCCTGAGCCCCCATCTCCTCAGGGCTGTCATCTACCTCAACATCCAGGTGGTGAAAGGACAAAGGAAGGTCATCTGCCTGCTCAAGGAACAGATCCGGAATGTGAGTGGCAGCAGCCTGTGCACTGGGCTCGTAGGGTTCCCCTTAGCACACCTGTGTTTGCTGTTTTTGGAGAGGAGTTTTACTCTGTAGCCTAGGCAGTTGTGTCTGGTTTCTCAGCCACATCTTCTTTCTGTAGTGCTGGGTGTCACCCCCCCCTCCAGGGCTTCCTGTGTGCCACACACTCTTGTCAGCCGAGCTACATTTCCAACACTTTTTTTTTCTTTTTCTTTTTTTCGAGCTGGGGACCTTGGGCCTTGTGCTTGCTAGGCAAGCGCTCTACCACTGAGCTAAATCCCCAACCCCCCCTTTTTTTTTAATTTTTAAAAGCTTTTATTTTCAAGTTAAAAAAAGATTTATTATATATAACTACACTGTAGCTGTCCTCAGACTCACCAGAAGAGGGCATCAGATCTCATTACAGATGGCTGTGAGCCACCATGTGGTTGCTGGGATTTGAACTCAGGATCTCAGGAAGAGCAGTCAGTGCTCTTAACTGCTGATCCATCTCTCCAGCCCTATTTTCAATTTTTTAATTTAGTGATGGTGTGCGGAGTCGGTTCTCCCACTTCTTTGTGGGTTCTGGGGGTCCATCTGACAGCCTTGGCTTTTGTTTTTGAGACAGGGTCTTACTTTGTAGCTCAGGCTGACCTTAATCTCAGAGTGATCCTCCTGTCTCAGCTGCTTGAGTACTGGGATTAGTGTGAGACACTTGTGTGTGACGGGGTTAAGCAGAGAGCAAACATGAAGCAGCCAGGCCTTGGGATGGAGTGGGCAAGGAACCTGGTGTCTGCTTTAGGTGTAGGAAAGTGTGGGCATACGTCACTTACTGTGAGGTGCTAGGTATCTCTGGGGCTGTGTACATACACAGGCTCTCAGAAGCAATTTTGAGCTCTGGTTCAGGGTCATTCAGTTACATAATGAGACCAGCCTGGGCTTCAGGAGACTTTCTTGAGAGAGGGTGTAATAGAAGAGGGATGGGCTTGTCTAGGGCAGAGGCAGGGCCAGTTTGAAATTGCAGTGGGCTGGCTCCTAGGCTTTCACAGTGAAACTCCCATTTTTACCTTGATTACTCACACATATGCTCACTTCAGTGTTTCTCTTTCTCTTTTACCTTTTTCATTTTTGAGACATAGTCTTACTAGGTATCCTTAGCTAGCCTAGAGTTCTGTGGAGATGGGCCCTGCCTCTGCCTGCTGCGCTGGGAGAGGTGTGGGTCGCCGTGCCCAGCCCCCTCTTGGACCGTCTGCTTCTTGTGATGCTGTGCTTCCCATGTGAGCTCCAACTCTGTGGTGGAGGGCTGGACGTTTCTCATGCTTGTGTTCTCGCCATTCTAGGAGGGGGAGGACAAGATCTTCCTGATCAACAAGCTTCACTCTGTTTACGAGGAGGAGGGAATGAGCAGGTGATGGCAGAGAACCTGTGTGAACGGGTTGGGGAAGAAAGATGGTACATGGAAGGGGGCACTGGCTTCAGTGGCATCCTCTGGTGAGGGATCTCTGGGTTCTAGGAGTCAGCTCCTGGAGTGCCTTCAGTGTCCCTGCTGCCTCAAAGCTGGGGTGGTGGCTGCTGAGATGCAGGGCTTGTGTAATCAAGACACCCGAGGGGATGAAGAGCCACATTCAGGCACCACTGAGGCAGGCCAGCTTTATCTTCATTTAAACATTAAACATTAAATATTAGGCTGGATCTCTATGAGTTTGAGGCCGGCCTGATCTATGAGTGAGTTCCAGGACAGCTAGGGTGGTTATACAGAGAAACTGTCTTTTTAAAGGCAAAGAGAAAATAATTTATGTGTATGGGTAGTGCTTTGCTTGCATTTACGCCTGTGGAGGTCTGTGAGCATCAGATCCCCCGGAACTGGAATTAAGTTATGTGGGTGCTGTGAATTGAACCTGGGTTTGCTGGAAGAGCAAATGCCATCTCTCCATTCTCACAGACTAGTTTTATAGTGACCCTGAAAACAGACTTTCTTCTCCCTGCTGAGTGGGGCACAGACACCCTGTTACAGTGCACACCTACTGAGGCCCCCCCTTACAGTGCACACCTGCTGAGGTCCCCCCCAGTGCACACCTGCTGAGGTCCCCCCTTACAGTGCACACCTGCTGAGGTCCCCCGTTACAGTGCACACCTGCTGAGGTCCTCCCCCAGTTACAGTGCACACCTGCTGAGGTCCCCCTTACAGTGCACACCTGCTGAGGTCCCCCCCAGTTACAGTGCACACCTGCTGAGGTCCCCCCCTGTTACAGTGCACACCTGCTGAGACCCCCCCCTTACAGTGCACACCTGCTGAGGCCCCCATTACAGTGCACACCTGCTGAGGCCCCCCTGTTACAGTGCACACCTGCTGAGGTTCCCCCCCCCGTTACAGTGCACACCTGCTGAGGTTCCCCCCCCGTTACAGTGCACCTGCTGAGCCCCCCTGTTACAGTGCACACCTGAGGTCCCCCTTACAGTGCACACCTGCTGAGGTCCCCCCCCTTACAGTGCACACCTGCTGAGGCCCCCATCCAATAGCAAGCTGAGGTTTGTTCCCTCAGGCCATGTTTGCAGGTCTTCAGCTGCAACCAGAGGGCTCCTCACTCTAAGGCTGACGCCCCGCCCCGCACTGAAGGCATCTCAGATCATCTGGTCATCCTGGGCCTTGGGCTCCCTTGCAGGGGAGCCCAAGGTCAGACACCCAGCCCTGCTCTTGTGCCTTGTAGAGACTGGCATTTTGCTTAGCAAGGCTGTGTGTGGGGATTAGCGGTGGTCTTGGGCCCATCTGGTCCTCACAGCTGGCATGTGTGCTGTGCTCCTTGAGATCCTTTATCGACGATAGGCCTCCACTGAGGGGGCTGTTAGTGCAAACCGATCCCCACAAGGCTGCCGAGACTCCTGTTTTGGCCTACACAGTGGCCAGTTCACGTGGTTCAGCTGCTTTCCCAGCAAGTCCCAGGACCGTAATCCTGGTGGTTCTTCACACCCCCATGCCGGCCTTGCCTTCACTGCTGTATGTGGGGCCTGACTCGAATTCTCTGGGCCTTAGAACAGCCACTGACCCACCATTCGTGTTTCTGGCAGGCCTGGCAGAACCCAGGAAGCTACCATACCACCTGCAGCTCCTGAGGATTGAGGGTACAGGAAGGAACCCTGTACCCCAAGTCACCATGACCCTGCAGGTAGAGACTTGGACCTGAGATCCCCATAGGACCTGACAGTAGAGTGACTAGAGTGACTTTCCACAAACTCGAGTTGGCATGGAACAAGGCTATGGGATGCTCCCCCTCCCCCCGCCCCCTCCCGAGGCAGGGTGAATCTTCATAGCCGTGGGTGTCCTGGCACGCACTCTGTAGACCAGGATGGCCTTGAACTCAGATCCACCTGCTTCAAAGTGCTGGAACAAAGATGTACACCCCCTTTTAAAATTCCGATTAAATGGGTTTTGCAGTCTGAGTTTGTTTTTAGGGATGAGCTTGGGACCCGCAAATGTGTCTGGGTCTTGTTGCTTGGGACCCACTAGGATTTCCACGGGAAGCTAAGGGCTTGGGTTGTGTGAAGGTCGCCCTCTACTGGTAGAGAGGAAGTGTCTGCCTGGGGGAAGAAACCAACCAGTGGTGACGTCGCCTGGATAAAAGAAGAGTGCAGATTCAGGGGAGGGCTCACAAGGGATGACCTGATGTTTCAGGTACAAAGGCCCACAGAAGAGGGTCGGACCGCCAGCATGCTGTCTACAAGGTGGACAGTTCTCATTTGGCGGGACGCCCTGGGTGGGCTGAGACTAGGAGCTTGCAGGGCACCCTCCAAGTCTGGATGAGCCTTCACTAGCTGCATCTTCTGGGGCATTACCTTGGGTTGGGTGGGTGGGCCATGACAACAGCACTGGGCCCTCCCTTCTCCATTTGTTTCCCTGCTGGCCACCAGCCGTCACCAGCTGTTCCCCAGCTGATCCAGTGTCACCCCTAAGGCCAGCCACATGAAGTGCTCGTGCCATTGGTGTCTCAGCCTGTTACAGCTGACCTAGGCTGGATGGGGCTTTGTCTCCAGGCATGAGTAATGACCACACACCTGTGGGCACCCCAGATTTTCTAACCAACCGAGTAAGGCAACAGCGGTTGACAGCTTTTACAGTGATCACTTCAGACCTCCAGAGCCCAGCTCTGCCTCACAAGCTCAGGACATTCCACTGAGAAGGGAAACCTGCCCAGGGTGTTTTATAGTCACCAGCACTGGCTTCTACCAGCCCAGGCCCAGGCGTGGAGACTCCTGACACGAGGATGCAGGCGCTGCTGGAGAGCTGCAGAGCAGTCTGGGCCTGCTACCCAGGCCTTGTCTCTCCTTCACACTTTACCTTGGGATGGGCTCTACTGCAGGGCCACCGTCATCGGTGTCACAGGGAGGGAGGGAAGGAGGATGAGTTAGCTGTCCACTTGCACATCACACCGAATGCAGAACTCTACCCCTCAGCCCATGCTGGGATCACCGTTCCTGTCACTACTGCTTCTCAGTCTTGGCTGCACAGAGGAGTCACATGGGGTTTGGAACCTGGACCTACCCAGAGGTCCTTCATGAGCGCACAGGTAGGAGGCCAAGGCGGAGAACTGCTCTGGCACCATCTGTGACCCAGACATCTAAGCTGAAGACTGTTCACAAGCATGGGGCTGAGGGTCCAGGAGACGAGCCTATGCGGAAGCCTTCATCAGTAGTGACTCCCTGACAAGTACTGGCACCCAAGGGTACACACACCTCACCCTGGCCTCTGGGTCTTTTCAAAGTCCTGTGGCTCGGGAGCTTCCTGAGATCCCCTGACCTCCTCCTGATCCCGTCTACCTCCTGCTCCCACCCAGGCCAGCCCACAGACGCTCCCACCCTAGCTCATGCCCAAGTCAGGGGCTTGCCCACCTCTGCAGGCCTCTCCTCTGCCCTCCCACCTTGGCCAGGCGCTCTGCCTTCTGCCTTCACTGCTGTGCCAATCTTGTCAGCACAGTGCGGTGATAGGACAGGTCCAAACCTCCCACTTCCTGGATCCTTGACATCAGGCCTGCTCCATCCGATCCAGTCACACAGGGCCTTTCCCTTGGTCTTCAAATCCACCACAGCCTCAGTGGCCAGGGCACGTGCCACCTCCGCCATGAAACCAACAGTCCACTCTCTGGAAGCCTCTGAGGAACAGCAGTTCAGATGCCGTGGGCCGCTGCTAGTCTGGTCTTGTCTGCTCTCCCGCTGACACTCTGGCCAGCAAAGCTCAGGTTACTGGAAGGCCACGGGCAGCATGACATTCTGAGTCTCATTCTTCCTCTGGTCTTTGGCTTCCCCTGGGGCCAGGGCCCCTTCTTCAGTGATTTTCTTGGCAGAACTAGCAGCTCCCATTCTTTTCTGCAAGTCCCCCGTGGTAGGCCAGCGCCCATCCTCAGCACATGGTGGGTCAACAGTGAAGGGCAGAAGCTGACCTAGTACTTCTACTTCCAATGCTACCCATGGTCTTGCTGGCAGTGGTGCTGTTTTGTGCACATAAGCCACTATAGTTCTAGGGGAAAGAGATCAATTAAACACTTGGGAAGCACACTCTTGTCTTTTCTGAGTTGGGGGTCTTGCTGTGTTGTCAGACTTGGTCTTGGATTCAGGCAATGCTACTCCTGGGCCTTCTGTATGCTGGGACACCGGTGTGCACCACTGTGATTTTCCCCAGATAGTGCTGGGGATGGAACCAGGCCTTGTGCCTGGACAAAGACCACTGAGCTACACCCCAGCCTCTTCATTACTATTGTTTTAATGCCTGCACTGGGCATGCGAATGTGGGGGTGGTGGTCCTGGGAGGACTTGGAAGCTGTGATGCCTCCCAGTGGCTCCTCAAAGGATCCACATATCCACAGTGGAACCAGAGAGCAAAGGCTACATACAACTCGGGACCAATGGCCCAGGCTGCGAGTTGAACCAGGAATGAGGACAAACTCAGCAGAGATGTGGAGGAAATACCTGCCTTTCACAGATGACACAGCAATTATGTCAACAGCCAAGAAAAACTGCAGTTTATTAAGACTCAACAAAGCGCTGTATTTTTTGAAAGCAACCTCCAGTGTGCGTCCAACCATCACGTTCCAAGAGGAGGGCAGTAAGCGCCACAAACTTTTTTCTTTTAATCTTAGAGTCAGAGACATTTTAAATTTAAAAGGTTCAAAAAGGAAAAAAGGGGGTAAAGCCCACGGAAACGGAAAACATCCTTTCCTTCCATCCCCAGTTTTTAAACAGGAGTTTTTCTATACCTCAGGGCTCAATGGCTGCACGGTAAGCCGTGCGTCTGGGAGCACGCACACGCATGCACACACGTGCGCACGCACACATCTGATATACATACTTGGGTATACATACATCAAATATTTAGGACGCACGTAATGTCGATGAGACGCAGTCACTCTGAGGAGGGCCATTCCGTGGGATACATGACAAAACTCGAACAAGTTTTGAACCCAGTTGTGCATAGTTCCTGATCCTCTAGAAAACAGTGCTTTTCTGCAACCTTGCAGGACTTGCTTTCTTTCTGTTTGTTTTGATAAAACCATTAAAAAGCTAATTAAAAAATGTAATGCACAAGTTTCCTGACCACATAGGCAGGGAGTACAATGTTCATATATTTTTCTAAAACATACTTGAGGGTGTGTTATTTCATTGTCTTTCTTCCTTGTAAAACAATCAAAACATTGATCATCTTTAAAACATAAAGCAACTTTAATATATAAAGCACTCTCCAAACATCCGTTCCTTTGAGTCCATTATTTGGTAAATATGTAACTGCTACACATTAGAGATTAGGGATTTCTCTTCTTTGTGTGTGTGTGGTTTTTTTTTTTCTTTTTTCTTTCTTTCTTTTTTTTTTCTTTCTTTTATTTTTTTTTAAATAACATCTTCAGTGCTAGGAGTTGGGTTTAAAAATACATGAAGTGGTGTGGCGCCGCCCTCGGGAGCCCTGGCGTTCCTGAGAGCGAGCTGGCGTGTGCAAGACAGAGACCACAAGGCCTGGTCACCTTGAGGAGGGGGTGAGGACAGTCAACAGAGTCCGCGATGGCTGGAGGGGAACAGCATGTCCCATCCCAGAGCTCTGAAGCAACACATCTGTATTCTGAAAATAGGTTTCTGTTTGTTTGCTTGTTTTTTTTTTTTTTAAATGATGGAAGTCTTTTTTTTTTTTTATTCCTTTTAACATTTTAAATTTTTTTTTAAAATTTTATTTTAAAGTCTGAAGGAGAAAAAAACGTCTGTAAACAGGTGGGAGCCCAAACACAGCTCCTCCAAAAGCAGTCACAACCCACGTCCAAGTGCTTGGTCCCGCTCCTTGCGGAACACCCAGTCTCTACAAGTATCTATGGCCACAGTTCAACAACAGTTTTGTTTTCTCTGTAACTTTACAGTCCAGATGGGAGTGGTGCAATGCTCTGGTGATAATCTTCTTGCATTAGTCCACAATGAGAAGCTGCTGAAGGTAGATAGACATATTATTTCTCCAGAGATATACACTGTAACTTTAAATGCAACAACAGAGTCCTTGAGTAAACATTTACACGTGAATTGTCACCAGCCCTGTCCCGTGAATTCTCTTTCCTGCTTAGGATTAGCTAACGGAAGGGCAGGGACACCTCAGTGCAAAGTTAGAAGCAAATAACAACAATGAGAACATTTGACCAATGCCAAAAAAAGAGGGGAAAAGCATGTACTGAACCGAAGGGAAACCCACAGTTAAATCCCTCACACGCTCTCAAACACGCACGCACGCACAGTGAGCACTGACTGTGCAAGAGCATGCTCACTCACACGGTTCCACACAAGCACACACGCACGCACGCACGCACACGCACATGTAGGCTATGAACGCAGACATTCCCTAGAGCCTGTCTCTGCGCACGGATGTCAACGTGAAGTGTTCACATTTCGGTATTGGCCTGCTGGGTTCAAGTATTTGCATGTTTGATATGTCTTTTTTTTTTTTTTTTAAACTTTTAAAAAATATTTTCTTGGGATAAAAAAAATGACATGAAAAGGTAACGAAACAAGGGTAATGTGCGCAGGCAATCCGGGGGACGGAGCTCTGTGCCCGCACAGCGCAGCCGCTGTCTGTCCCACCTGGCGCCTCTGGTAATGTGCATAATCGTCACAGGCTCACTGTAAATAGGCTTCAAGTCTCCCCGCCCACCCCACCATAAAATAACCCTTTCCAGCCCACAATCTGAAAAGTGCCCTTCATGATAGAACTATTCTAAGCAGCTTTTATACTTAAAACTCAAAATGACAACACACTGTACAAACGTAAGACGACATAAAATAAAAAGCTATGAGGAACATCCTGTCGTCAGCACACGACACTGACCAAACGCAGCCCGCACTGTCTCCAACAGTTCCCAAGGGCTGAGGCCAAGGTTCATCTTCAGAACTGGACAGAGGTACTCGAAGGGGCAGCTTGTCCATCAGGTGGAGCTTCAGAGCCGGGCCTGGCACGGTCAGCTCTCTTCTCCCCAGTGATTGTGACCCCTAGAGGGACTCGCCGCTGAGCAGGTCCCCAGGCAGCAGAGTGTTGAGAGGCGTGGGGCTGCCGATCACTCTGGTGTCATCAGCACTGGGTGGGCCCCACAGGCTGCTCGAGTACTGGGGGACCCCACCCCACAGCAGCTCACTGCTGCCTTTGCCACTCAGGCATGGGGTGTTCCAGTGGGCAGTGTCGCTGCGCACTAGGCCATGGGTGCTGCCCGAGGTGCCCAGCCTGGGCTGGCTGCCCCCACTGCTGGACTGCCAGCTGGAGGTGGGTGGGAGGGCTTGGCCTTGGGCCAGGAACCGGTTCACTTCTTCTTCACCAGCAAACTCAGCCAAGATGGTGGTGTTTCCCAGTACACACCTACAAGGCAAGAGGCTGGGTAAGTGTGTCACCCCTAGTCCTGAGTCTGTACTACCAGGAATGACAGATAGAAGTATCACCCTGTCACACTACCACGACCTAGCCAGTGGCTGTTTTTCCCTCACTTTAGATTCCGCACAGCCACAGAAGATTGATGTGTGGAGTGCATGTTTAAATGTGCTGCATGATGGGGGCTCAGCTGGCACCAGTGTCCCACAGCTCAGGCGACACTGGGGAGCAGGTCTGGATGCACTTTGCATGGAAAGCACTCTCAGTGGGCTGCTGTCAGCAACCCTGGGATCTGGGAGGGTTCCTTTTGGTCTCTTCCTAGGGGACACACAGACAGACACAAACTAACACAGTGACCACACGCAGACACAGGGTGAGGACAGCTGCCTACAAGCAGAGGAACTGGCCTCAGTAGTCACCTGCCCGTGTTTTGGCTTTGGCCTTGGCCTTCCAGCCTCCAGGGCTGGGAGAGGCACAGTTCTAATGTCAGGACACTCACTAGCTGGGGTGCAGTGTGGGGTATCACAGCACTCACCCGCCCCTCCTAACACTATTGGGCACTTGTGGCTGCCTGGCAGTATGAGGGGGCTGAGGAAAACATACATGTGCAGAGACTTCTGGGCCTTGGCGGCTTCCTCCTTGGAACTGTAGCGGACCACAGCATTGCCTTGGGTCAGGTTCAGGTGGAATGTGATGAGAGGCCCATGCTGCAAACACAGCGTCCGCAGTGTAGAACCATCGATCTGAGAGAGAAGCACAGGGTAGGACAGGACTTCCTCCAAGCCCTTGCTATGTTCTGGAGTAGCAAACCCCAGATGCAAGTACTGTATACGAGAACACATTCCCTTTGACGGGCTCATGGCTGTAACTGGCACTGAAGACACCTCTGTGGCCAGGCAGCTGAAGTGAGGGCTACTTCAGTCACATTAGTCAGAGGGAAGGGCCAAAGTCCCATTCTGGGTTCTGCAGTTTGCAAAAGACATAGCAGCAGGCTGGTAGCCTTGCAGGGATAGGCCAGTTCTGTGCCAAAGGATGGTGACTACAGGCTGACCATACAGCTGAGATGGCCAATCCTCTTGAATGATGCGTTTATAAGATGAATGGTTCTCTTTATAAGAGCATATTTGTCAGCCTTGAAAGGGCAAAGAAGTCATCAGGAACATGGCTGAGAGAACCACCTGTGTTTACCCACACTCACCTGCGCTCACACTCACCTGCACTCACACCTGCCCGCCTGGGCACTCACACTCGCCTGCACTCACACCTGCCTGCCTGGGCACTCACACCTGCCCGCCTGGGCACTCACACCTGCCCGCCTGCACTCACCCTTGCCTCTGCCATTCTGGGTTCTGAGGGAAGATGCTTGACACAGAGTTATCTGGGCAAAGTAGGTATCATCTTGGCTATAAGCAGCTACCCATGGATATGACATGACAGCCCCCCTACATGGTGGCACCCGTACCTGGGGTGTGAGATTGCGCAGAACGAGCCAGCTGCTTGTTCTTCCTGAGGTGTCAGTACTCCATGCAGAACCTGTGTGACAAGCACGGGACAAGAACTCAATCGACAGCTATATTCTCAGTCTGAACCAAACCATACAGCAAGCTTTAGTCTTTCGATCCCGTGGAAGCTGTGACACTTTTGATAAGCTCAATCTCATAATTACTGCTCATTCCATCCATATGAAAACCCTGACCTCCCAAACAGGCCTGCACCATGAGGCCTATCCCTTTCTGTCTGTGTTGGGAGGAGGCCGGATTCCATGGGTCCCTGAGAGTCATCTGCAGTTCTAGTCTTGCCTGGCTGTGCTCCAGCCTTCACTTGGCATCAACACTGAGAACTCTGCTCGGTGAAGGAAGGTGAATGCAGCGGGCAGGGCTGCTGCCAGAGGCTTGGGTGCTGCTCACAGGACCTACGGCTGTTCTGTGTAGCCAGAGGAACCAGTGACTGCACATGTGATGCAGGAGCTTGGTGGGAGGGACCTACTGTGCTACACAACACTTCAAAGGTGCCTTTCTTTCTGGTGTGGAAAGCCCTGACATTTCCATGGAACCCGGTGGAGAAATAAAGACCTTTGTGCTGGCTGAGAAGGGTAGGAAGCCCAGAATGGCGAAATGGTCTTTTTTGAGAACAACATAGTCCATGTGACACGTGTTCAATGCCCTGCCTGCGTAAGATGCTCCAGCTCTTTCCTAACCTCCCAGGCTCCTGGGTCTGACGAGAGGCCTGGGATAAAACAGGCGCACTTCCTAAATCATATGTAGAGTTGCTGAGTGCCCTGTGCCCTCGTCGAGAGGGGTTACCTGAGCAGTGCTTACCCGAGGAGTAGGAGCTGGTCCAGCCAAGGGGGCTGGTGCCCCAGGTAGAGGAAGGCTTGGGATTGGCTAAGCCTGGAGGTGGCCTGGTGGGTGCAGTAGTGTTTCTGGGTACCTTCCACAGCTCATGAGACAGAGAGGCTTGCGTGTGAGAAGCTGGGCCTGAGGACCACGTTGATTTAATATCGGACAGCTTACCTAGAAGGAGAGAGACAGCATGTGCATGCACATACAGAGTGGCTGCAGCTCAGGAGGCTGGCAGGATCCTGACACTGCAGACTGGAACGATCAACAGTGACAAAGCACCATGGGGCAGTCTGTCTGTCCCAGGATGTTCCCTGTCTGTTGCACAAGCTGGCCTCCAACTGCTGGCTTCAGGTGACCTTTCTGCCTCAGCTTTCTGGGCTGATGGACTGGTGGTTTTACCATTGCTCCTAGCTTTATCTGCTTCTAACTTCTGCTCAAATACACCGTGCGCGCGCTGTGTAGACTTTGCTGACTGCGGGCACTTCATCAGCTCGCTAACCCTGGCTGAAAAGAAACAGTAGTTCTGAAGTTTAATCCTTTTTTAAAATTTGTGGGGTTGGGGATTTAGCTCAGTGGTACAGCGTTTGCCTAGCAAGCACAAGGCCCTGGGTTCGGTCCTCAGCTCCAAAAAAAGAAAAAAAGAAAAAAAATTTGTGTTTGTTTAATTGAGATAGGATCACCAAGGTTGGCCTTGAGCCTGTGGTAATCTTCCTACAGGTATATGTCACTATACCTGATTTATTTGGTATTGGGAATGGGCTCCAGGGCTTAGAGAATGCTAGGCAAGCACTCTTTCCATTGGGCCACACTCCTAGCCTCTTTAAATTCAGTCTTTAACTTATCATCAGCAAGCTGTGCTGGGATGGTCATGGTCAGGAGAACGGCCTGCACACAGGCTTCTTGTACAGTGTCTAGGGGCATTAGCCTATCAGAGAAATGCGTCTCTCACAGGCACATCCCCCATAGCACTAGCATCTTTTCTATCTAGCTGTGGACACGGATGCTTCTACTACTTCTTGATTGAGATGCAGCCCAGGCATGCTGGCTGGGGGTCAGTAATTAGAACTCATCGGGAGAAACAGAAAAGCAATGGCCACCACCAGCCCCAGCTCCCTCACCTGCTCAAGCTTCACAACATCCTGTGTGCTCCTCAGACATCACAACACTCATGGGACCTGCCCGCTCTCATGCCAGCGTGGCCAGCAGGGGGACTACAGCTTCACGCTGACACGCTAGACACACTGTAAACCAAACGCTATCAGGAATGGTGACTTTTACTCTTCCCTTTTCTTTAGCCACACCCCAGTGGGGGGATAAACTGTTTAAAAACACTTCTCTGTCAACATTAATAGAAGTAGAAACGATCCAGCAGTTTTGTGTGTATGTGTTTTTTTTTTTTTTAACATGATGCTGAACTACACCAGTGCTGTGCTCTTCTCCAGGCATGGAGTGTCACAGGAATTCCCAAGGGACAGAGGCTTCAGAGCCGTCTTCTGGTGGGAGCTCCACGCAGCAAGGTGCACCACACTCGTTTAAAAATCTGGATAAGGTTTTTTTTTTTTTTTCTTTTCTTTTTCTTTTTTTCGGAGCTGGGGACTGAACCCAGGGCCTTGCGCTTCCTAGGCAAGTGCTCTACCACTGAGCTAAATCCCCAACCCCATAGATAAGGTTTGATGAATACAGGCTTATCTGCAAATCTAAGGGTATGTGTACATATCTTATGCCTTTGTTTTAATAGAGTTTTTATAAGGCCTATTGTGGGTAGCACATGCCTTTAACCCCAGTACTAGGGAGACAGATGCAGGTTAATCTCTTTGAATTTGAGGCCAGCCAGTAGGGCTACATATAGAAACCCTGTCTAAAAATTGTTTTTAATAATAAGCAATTATCCTCTATTTCACTCTAGAAGACATGTTTCATGTGAAGGAGTTGTGAGGTTTGTCTGCAGTAGCATAAGAAGCTTCGGACACAGAACAGGACAGTAGAACGTGGGCTCATGTGGGACCCGCCAGTCTCCTCTACCCCACTCACACCCAGGAGGCACACAGCTAACTGCTGCTTGCCTTGCTCATCTCACAAGCCCCTGTCTTGCCACTGTGGGGAGTAGGGGAGTTGTCCCACTCAGGTGGGACCTACATACAACATGGTCGTCACCACCCAGGAAGAGACATTGTCACCCCCATTCTGCACGTGCAGACACAAGTTCCTCCTGCTGAGCTTGTCGAGGCTATGCCTGGCTTCATCATCCATGGCCTCCCTGCCCATGAGGAATAGGACTGACAGGAAAAGCTGGGGCCTCCCCAGGTTTGTTTAGGGAGAGAAAGGAAAAGCTACCTACAGTCCTGGAGGCCAATCCACACCTCAGGACAGGACACTGAGGCAATGCTGCTCAAAGAGACACTGTAGCCAGAGGCACTGAGTGGTCAGGGCATTCTGAGAGGATGGTGGGAAGACCTCAAAGAACCAATCGTGCACTAAGCCGGGGTCCGGGAGGCGCGCAGTGAGCAGCATGGATGGGTACAAGGAGCTGTGGTGTGACAGATTAGGGAGGAAGACAGGCTGCACCTCCCAGCTCCTAGGAAAGCTTACAACAGACCTTCTGGAAAGTTCTAGAAAACCAAGGAGACATGAGTAGGAACCACCTGAAGTGAGAAAGTCACAAGGAAGAGAGCCACTAATAAGATAGCTAAACGCGGGGTTGGGGATTTAGCTCAGTGGTAGAGCGCTTGCCCTAAGCGCAAAGGCCCTGGGTTCAGTCCCCAGCTCCAAAAAAAAAAAAAAAAAAAAAAAAAAGATAGCTAAACGCCAGCCAAGATGCTGAATATCACAAGGCTTTTCCCTCCCCAGAGGAGAAGAATTTAAATATAGGGTATTTCTTGTTCTTCTTAAACTCAAAAGACACAAAATTAAAAATATAAACTTCTCAATATAAACCTTGGTACATAAAACAAGAGAAATGTTCTGATCCTAGATCTTAGTTCCAGTTCCCTCAGGGACCAGGGTAATAGCGGCATCTGTCCAATCGCTGTGTTCACCGAGTCCTCGCTTTCGAGTCAGAGATCTTTGTCCCTGCACCTAGAGGGCATGAGGGCATGAGGGCTACTCTTGAGACACTGGGTTCCTCACAGCTTGGTGTGGATCTGGCCACGCCTCTTTCTTAAGACTGAAAAAAAAAAAAAAAAAATCAAGACCCTGTGGGATGGGGATGGTGCCAGAGCTGCTGGGGGAGGGCAGAAGAGCTTCTCCAACTGCGACCCAGGCAGAGCTGGGCTGTTATGCCCAGCAACACTCACCGCACCGCATCAATGACTTCTTAGGAGCCATGGCCACCCTCGCTCAGTCAAGTGCACCACTGTACGTGCTCTGGTATCTCCCAGCGTCACTTGACAGCTGACAGTTACTGCTATGCTGTGACCTTCAATTTTAAAAGACGTCTGCTCCACCAACAGACCTAAGCCACTTGCTCAGCCTCCAACATCAGCATCTAAGACCACAAGACCAGTGCATCCAAGGGCTGGGGGGATGGCTCAGCGGTTAAGAGCACTGACTGCTTGCTCTTCCAGAGGTCCTGAGTTCAATTCCAGCAACCACATGGTGGCTCACAACCATCTGGGATCCGATGTCCTCTTCTGGTGTGTCTGACAGCTACGGTATACTCATAAAAAAAAAAAAAAATCTTAAAAAAAAAAAAAAAAAAAAAAAGAAGTGCATCCAATCCTACACTTACACTTTCTAACTTACAGTACGGTCCAACACTGCTCCCACTCCCTCATGCTTGATAGAGGCTGTGCAAAGATAGCATCAAGAATCAGGCAGGACGGGCTGGAGAGATGGCTCAGTGGTTAAGAGCACTGACTGTTCTTCCAGAGGTCCAGCAACCACATGGCAGCTCACAACCCTCTGTAATGAGATCTGATGCCCTCTTCTGGTGTCAGGCAGAACAACAGACTGGAGCTGGGAGCAGAGGAGTATGCCTTCACTACTCCTTTAATTCCAGCACTCTGGGGGCACAGACACGGGGAGCTCTTTGAGTCTGAAGCTAGCCTGATCTACTCAGTGAGTTCTAGGACAGCCAGGACAACATTTTAAGACCTTGTCTCAAAAAAGTAAACAAAGACCAGAGGGATGAACAGAGGCCCCAATTCCCTTTCAGATCAAAGTGATTTCAAGAAAAAAAAAAAAAACTTGTTATAAAAAGCTAATTGCTGAAGTAGTGATTGCCTTACACAACAATTTAAAAAATGCTATGAATGACTTGTTGGTGAAGATTCTCGATCCACAGTTAGGGTTATTGTGGTGTTTGAATAAGTTTGGGCCCCACAGACTCATGTGTGTGAATACTTGGCCCACGAGAAGTGGCACTGTTAGGAGGTATAGCCCTGTTGGAAGAACTGTTACTGTGGGGATGGGCTTTGAGGTCTTATATGTTCAAGCTACCCTCAGTGTGGCGCTCAGTCTTTCTCTTGCTGCCTGTGGATCAAGATGAAGAACTAACTCTTCAGCTCCCTCTCCAGCACCATGTCTGCCTGCATGGTCCCATGCTTCCCACTGTGATGATAATGAACTAAGAATCTGAGCTGTAAGCTAGTCTCTATAAAATGCTGTCCTCTATAAGAGCGGTCATGGTCATGGTGTCTTTTCACAGCAATAGAATCTGAATGAAGACAGTCATGTTGGGTTTGGTGTTTGTGGATTAGGGACAGTGTCTGCAAACTTCCAAAATCTGAAGCACATGTTATTCTGAGTACATCGGCCAAGGGACACTCGACACAAGCCCACGCCTTGTCATTCTCCCCACAGGCTTTGCCTGGCACCTGCTCATATCACACTTGGCTCACAGCTCACAGAAGGCGGGGTGCAGTCCTCCTTACCTCCACTCTTGAGGAGGTAGCGGTTGACATCCTGGATGGTGGTGTTAATGGTGGGTCCAGTAGGGACACTTCCAGGAGTGACATCAGGGTCATTCTCAGGATCGATGTTCTGAAGTCCTTTCCATGGGACCCCGGGGTGGAACTCTGTTCATGGGGATCAAGATGGGGCTGCACACTAAGGCACCTGCACACTGCATCACTTAAAACTCATTTCCCATTGCAGAAACTTCTAAATTCTGATGACTAGGTCCAGAGGCACTCCTTGCTTACATACGGTTCATTCTTTTGGAACAAACCAGGAACGGCCACTACATGTCGGACATGCCTGTGTTTCCCAGGTGGGAGCTCGTGTACCTTCCTACTGTCCCCCTGCCTCAGGCTTCCCCTCACCTCGAACTGGGAAGCTACAGAACAATGCTTGACACCACCATACCCCATGTAGTCTTAATGGAAGCCCCAAAGCTACAGACTTGATGCTTGCAGGACACACAGTGCAGATGAGGCTCCTCAGCTCTAATTGCTCTCCTAGGCTTGGGCTCCCCTTGACTCTATTGTTTCCCACAAGTACCATGCAGTCTTACCTGGGGGCCAGCTGATGCTGGAGCCATTTGAGATTTTATCACTGTCAGACTTGGCACGTGACCAGCTATGGGGAACAGCTACCGGAGGACTGGCTGGTGACTCACTGTTCTGAATTAAATCGTACCGGCCGTAAGAGTCATCAATAGAGGACTTACCTGGAGGCCCGATGCTTAGACCTCCAGGGATAGCACCTACAGAACAGGAACCAGGAAGAGTGAATACTCTACCAAGACACCTAGGAATACAGAACAACCTTCCCTTCTAGGTCCAGGATCTCACCCCTCGCAGTCTAGGGTTCTCTAAGAACTGTCAGTTAGCCCAAACATGGTCTTTAGACGACTAACACATTCTTTTGTGGTGCTAGGCATAGAACTTAGGGTACTGTGTATGCTAGGTCAAGCTTCTACCCGAGAGACACTGACTAACCCGTGTTACCAACCACACACCATTACTATTATTGCTGAGATTTTTTTTCCCCCTAGACCAGACTGGCCTCAGACTCAGACAGATCCATCTGTCTCTATCCCTTTAGCACTGGGATCATAGGCGTGTGCACCACTACCTGGCTGTTATCATCATCATCATCACTTTGTAGTATTGTGGATCAAATCCAAGGCTTCATACATGCTACACAGCATCCATGGCTTTTTTTTTGAGATGGAATCATGTAGTCTGGATTGGCCTTGAATGTCATATATAGCCAAGAATAATCCTAAACGCCTGATCTCCCAGCCTCCACCTCCCCCATGCTGAAATGATAGGCGTGTGCCACGGTAAACTGTTCGATGTGTCAGGCTGGAAGGTGTATTTGTTTCTGAGATCGGTAGGGTCTGATGCACCTTACTTGCTGTGTATTTTAAGATGCCCTTGAATGTCTGATCTTCCTGATTCTACCCCTAACGCTGTGACTCCAGGCATGCAGCACCAAGCCTGGTTTACTACAGCCGCACATTTTATTTTAGCCCAGGCTTCCTGCCTCCCAGGCAAGCACAGCTGAGCTAATGCCCCTGCCCGGACACCTGAAACATTTTGATTTGTGTACGTGCCCATCTGCATGGAGGGCAGAGACTGTCAGCTGTGCCTTCTATCCCTATCCTCCTCATCTTCTGCAAATAGGATTTCTCACTGAACATGGAGCTGGGCTGGAGCCAGCAAGTCTCAGTGACTCTCCCATCTGCTCAGACACACTGAGGTTACAGGCTATGTGGCCAGTTCACTTCTGAGGATTTGAACTTGGGTTCTCATGCTTGTGCTGCAGCCAAGTGCTCTGTCTACCCAAGGACACCCTCCCTGATCTTTTGGGTTTCTTTTTTTTTTTTTTTTTTTTTTTCTTTTTTCGGGCTGGGGACCAACCCAGGCCCTTGCGCTTCCTAGGCAAGCGCTCTACCGCTAAGCTAAATCCCCAACCCCTGATCTTTTATTTTAAACATTTTTATCTTTATTTTTATTGTATGACTGTTGCCTGCATGTATGTCTATTCACCATGTATGTGCCTGGTCCCTGTGGAAGTCAGAAGAGGGCATCGGATCCCCTAGAGCAGGAGTTACCGGCAGTTGTACTCCACTATTTAGGTGCCGGGAATCGAACGAACCCAGTTCCTCTGCAAGAGCAGTCAGTGGTTTTAACCTCTGAGTAATCTCTCCAGCTCCCTCCTCACCTTTTAAAGATAGTTACCCAAGCAGGTTGGAACACTTGGGCTCAAGTGACCCTACTGTCTTGGCCTCTTAAGCAGCTGAATTCATATCATGTACCTAGTAAATATGCAGCCCTGGCTGATATGGGACTCACTCTGTAGACCAGCTGGCCTCAAATTCAGAGATCTGCCTGCCTCTGCCTCTAAGAGCTAGCACTAAAGGCATGTGCCACCATACTTTTCAGGTTTCTGGCTATAAACAGATTCTTGAACAGACTTTTTGAGCCAGGTCTCATGTAACACAGGCTGGCCTCCAACTTGTAAGTAGCCAAGGATGGCCTTGACTTCTTCTCCTAGTTCTCCTCCCTCTAGTTCATAACTGCTGGGATTAGAGATCACTCCCTAATCACCTGAGGCTGGAAATCTTCACACATGCTAAGCTGGCCATCTGTGGACAAACGGAGTCTTTGCTGCTTAGTGGTCGGGGAATTCTCCCTTTAGATTACATGAAGAGAGGACTATACGCCCTATTGCATTTCTTTTGTTCCTTTCTGGTTCTGGGATAGAACTCAGGCCCACACACAAGCAAGACTAGTGCCCTGCCCCTGAATGGAGGCCATGGAGACCAGGTTAGTGGCCCTGCCTCTGAGTCATATCCTAGCCCACTCCAGGCTAATATGATGATTAGCAGTTTTGTTTCTTTCTCCTTTCTATTTGATACTTTTGTGACTTACTTTTTTGAAAGGCAATTTTTCTTTAGTACTTTTTTTTGACATTAAGAAAATAAAAAACGTTCTCCATTATCTATTTGTGTATCCGTGGGTATATACATGTGAGTTGTAGGTACCCACAGAGACGATGGGACTTCTGTTGGAGGCAGCTGTGAGCCACCAAGCATGGGTGACAGAACTCAGCTCCTCGGCAAGGGCAGTGCCTGCTCTTCCTGCTGAGCAGTCTCTCCAGGCTTCAGGGCTCTTTTTGTTGGCAGCGAAAAGGAACTAACTACAGAGCGCTGGGCTGTTCCGTGTGCTGGGGCCTTTTCAGTGCTTGTGGGTTTGGAGCTAAGATTTAATGGCTAGCTCTCAGGTATTGTGCAATGGTAGACTACTTTTCTTCTGTTCTGGGGACTACTGCACAGAAAGTAAAGTAATATTTCAGGCTATCCCATCAGTAAGTGGTGTGCAACCTTCTGTGGGTGGGCATTTGTCAAGGGCATACGTACCATGCTTGCTAGGATTCTGGTCCAGGGGAGAAGCAGCACTAGACAAGTTACCCATGGAATTGGGATGTGTCCACTGAGGCAGGCGTGACTGGGACTGAGATGGGTCCTTCACAGACAAACCACTGCTCATGTCTATGCTGTTGACATTCATGTTTGGGTTCAATCCGGCTGAAAACACAGACACCACTAGTATTTGCCTCTTCTCTGAAAGATTCCACTATGAAAGCCCTCTTGGAGATTTGGCCTCCAACCTCAGGCACAGCCACACATTTCCACTGTAATTCCACCTCCTGCCCCTACAGTGCTCTGGAGAGAAGGTCTCACTCTGTAGCCCCAGCTATCCTGAAACTCAGGAGTTCTGCCTGCCTCTGAGTCCTGGGAGCTGGAGGTGCAGGCATAGGTTGCTTTGCTAGCCTTTGGTTTGCTTTTATTCTGAGACAAGGACTGGCCTGGAATCACTACGGTCTCAGAGTGTCACCCTAACTGGCCTGGAATCACTACGGTCTCGGAGTGTCACCCTAACTGGCCTGGAATCACTACGGTCTCGGAGTGTCACCCTAACTGGCCTGGAATCACTACGGTCTCGGAGTGTCACCCTAACTGGCCTGGAATCACTACGGTCTCGGAGTGTCACCCTAACTGGCCTGGAATCACTACGGTCTCGGAGTGTCACCCTAACTGGCCTGGAATCACTACGGTCTCGGAGTGTCACCCTAACTGGCCTGGAATCACTACAGTCTCGGAGTGTCACCCTAACTGGCCTGGAATCACTACGGTCTCGGTGTCACCCTAACTGGCCTGGAATCCCTCACGGTCTCGGAGTGTCACCCTAACTGGCCTGGAATCACTACGGTCTCGGTTTGTCACCATAACTGGCCTGGAATCACTACGGTCTCGGAGTGTCACCCTAACTGGCCTGGAATCACTACGGTCTCGGAGTGTCACCCTAACTGGCCTGGAATCACTACGGCCTCGGCCTGGAATCACTCCGGTCTCGGAGTGTCACCCTAACTGGCCTGGAATCACTACGGTCTCGGAGTGTCACCCTAACTGGCCTGGAATCACTACGGTCTCGGAGTGTCACCCTAACTGGCCTGGAATCACTACGGTCTCGGAGTGTCACCCGGCCGAGGGATCTCACCTGGAATACCCCTCCTCACACACCTCTCAAACAACTTCCTTCAAATCGAATATCCCTCCCTTCTTCCTGTGCATCTTCCTACCTGTCCTCCTGACTCCCTCTTACTCTCTATGGCTTTTCCCTTAATATTCCTCTGTTTACTTCCTGTCACTGGTTGTCTCTTGACCTATAATTGACTTTATTTAATCCTGTTTATTTAATCCTTTAATCTAAGAGCTTTCTGCTTGAATTCTGTAAACAGGATTAAATAAAGTCAGCCAGCATCTGGCTCCTGAGTATTCCTTGGTAACACTGAATGACTGAGATTTTCTTCACAACACCACCACCCTCCGACAGTGAGTCCTGCGTGGCAATGGACACCACTGTAACCCACTCCATCATTCAAATGTTACGGCAGAGGGACCGCTACCACTCAGGTAGAGTCAGACATTTTACTTCTAAATTTTAGAGCAGGTGCCGAACATTCAAACATTCATGAGGGTACATGAGTGAGCAATGCAGTCCAAGGGCAAGGAAGCCAATGGCCTAAGGGCCTGTCCTATGGCAAACGAAGCAGGGTCTGCCCTGCCAAAATCAGGCACTACTGGGCCAGGTAGGCACTGCCACGTGGGAAGCAGGCTCTGTGCACCCCCTGTTGTTGTGGTTGTTCTTCCTTTGGGACAAACTCCCTTTGTGCCTGTCCCCGACAATTACAGACTAGGCTGGACCTCACAGAGCTGGCTGCCTCTTCCTCCCGAGGACTGGGACTTGGCATGCGCCGCTTTTGCTCAACACTGGAAGTGCTTACACGGTTACACGCTTGTGAGTAGCAGCTGTGTGAATCTGCCCAGGGACTGCCTCCTCAACAGCCCCTGCCTTCCAGCTGTTGTTACTCCTCACACAAGTCTGCCAGGTAGAGAAGTCACAAGGGCTACTGTCAGCGATCCAAGGTGCTCTTATGGGACCAAATTAACACACCAGGGCTTCTCTGCTGTACCTTGTAATCTGGAAAGATTTCCTCATTACCCTCATTACCCACTGAACTGAACCTGTTTGTCTGGGCCTTGATTTTAAATTTTCATCTTATTTATCTTTTATTTTTTTGTTTTGAGAGGGTCCTCGTACATGATCTGGTTCATCTGGTATTTGCTATACAGCCCAGGCTAACCTTGTGCTGGCAGCAATCCTCCTGCATCTGCTCCTTAATGCCGAGTTCACAGGTTTGTTTACCTTTTTAGCCTATCATGGTGGGGTCAGCAAACCTTTCATTCTGGAGAGCTTTTGTCTGTTTGTTGCTTTTCAGCAAAGGGTAGCCCTGGCTGTCCTAGAACTCACTCTGTAGACCAGGATGGTCCCAAACTCACAGAGATCCACCCAAATTTGCCTCCTGAGTGCTGGGATTAAAGGCATGTGCCATGACTACCCACATATGATAAATATTTCTATATAAACAGCAAAACTGAGGCAAAGAAAACCACTCAAATTATACAAGTTAACAGTGGGTAGAAACTGGTCTCTAGGAGGTCCAAGTCCTCAGTTAGGCCTTGCCAAGGGACAGCTGTGCTTCTATCAGTAACGGAACAATAATGGAGAGGCTGGAGGACAGAGCCTAGGCAAGAATAGTAGAGCCCTGGGATTTCAGTACCTGAGAGGTGGAGGCAGGAGAACTGCTGAGAGCTTTAGTTAGCCTGGGCTACAGTTTGAGGTGGTGTCTCACCGTCCCCTCCCCTCCAAAAAATACCCCATAAAAATCAAAACAGTAAAGATAGTAAACCAGAATGAACTGAATGTTGCTGCAACAGAGGGTTTTTGTAAGCACTACTCCAAGTAGGCCCCTGTTATGTAATTCAGGCCACTCCTCTGTCTCCCCAGTGCCTGAGTTACAGGTGAGAGCCACCGTGTAGGGCCTCCCAGGTGCTATGAATTACCTGTGGTCCTAGTGAGGCTCGTGCTATGCTGAGGGCAGTGCTGCTCTCTCATGACAAAGCCTCAAGAGGTGCACTGTCTGAATCTGCCTCTGATGAGCTGTTTCCTCCCATACTGTACATTCTGCCTACTGTACAGCTTCTTGGTTAGCACAGGAGGGACTCCTCTACCTGGTGGTATACCTCTGAAATCCACAGAAGACTCACCAAGAGGATAAGGAGCAAAGGTGTTGGGTGAAGACTGCTGCTCTTTGGTCTGCAGGTCGGGGAGGCCAGGAGCCTGGGGGTGAGGGGGGAAGCTATCCATGCCCGGTTTGCCTGCAGAGGGGTGCAGAGACAGGTGCGGCGGGGGTGGCGGAGGTGGAGGCTGCTTTACAAGCAGGGCCTGGGCCAGCTGGCGCTGGTGCTGCTGGATCTGCTGCTGCAGATTAGTGATTGTGCGCGCAACCTGGCAGGTGGAAACACACACACACACCCCACATATTAGGCAGGGCTGAGCAGAGCACAGAGCTCATCTATAGACCTCAGCCTCTACCAGCTGGGCCAGCCTTGTCCCAAACTTAGCCCTGGGACTTTCCAAATAGGGAGTTCAACCAGAGAAAAGCCGACACCAGGCTAAGAGTTGATCCACTGGGGTTTCTTCTACTAGAATTAGAGCTAGTGGCAAAGCCAGGCTAAGGGACACTTACTTGCTGCTCCTGTTGCCTCATGGGTCCGGAAACATTCCGCTGGGCCTGTAACATCTGCTGCTGGATTTGTAAACGTTGGTATGCCTATTGACAGAAAAGTTGGAATACCGTAAGAAAGCTGTCAAAACATGTGATTCAATCTTCTTTACATTGAGAAATAGAAAAAAATATTTTACAGTGATCTAGACTAAAGGCTTGACTGGCTAGACAATGTGGGAACACTATAATGCTCTATCCAATAAATGTCTCCTGGGCAAACTGCAAAAGCAGCTCTGTACTCTGTGTGCTGATGTACAAAGTCTTTAATTTGATTATTTCAAAATGTTGGCTGAATATTGATTAATTTTCTGCACAAAACATATTTTGGGAGATTTCTTGGCTGGAAGACTCCTGTAGTTACTTCCAAATGAAACAACCTTGGATTCACAGAGCCCCTCAGTGAGGTCAGATAAGCAGAAAACAGTTGCTGTGAGGAGAGTACCATGTGCAGCTGCCCTCAGGGAGCTCAAAAAGCAGCTTGTGAGCTGCCACCCACGCTGGGGTAGGCTTTTGAGTGAAACAGCTGCCCAAGCCAACCATGTTCCTGTGAGTAACTTAGACCCAGGCAGGACTGTGTCTTTGGCTTGTTGTTAGTGCCCATTTGGTCCTACACAGAAAAGTTAGTTAAAACAGAACCAAATAGAGTTGTGCTGTTCGGTTAAAATCCCTCAGTAATTGCAGATAAAGTGTTCACTTAAGGATTCTCTAGAAGTTCTAAAAGTTCTGTAGCAAGTAATAAACTTCATTTCTCTATTTTTCTGGAAGAAAAGTTTACAAGCAGAATACATCCGGCACCAGACAGCTGTGCCCTCCATTCACAGCACAGGGAAGGCTGGAGAGCATCCTGTGTGCCCTCCATTCACAGCACAGGGAAGGCTGGAGAGCATCCTGTGTGCCCTCCATTCACAGCACAGGGAAGGCTGGAGAGCATCCTGTGTGCCCTCCATTCACAGCACAAGGAAGGCTGGAGAGCA
Source organism: Rattus rattus (assembly GCF_011064425.1). Lineage (NCBI taxonomy): Eukaryota > Metazoa > Chordata > Mammalia > Rodentia > Muridae > Rattus > Rattus rattus. The sequence goes on from NC_046162.1 coordinate 66,325,132, forward strand.
TCCTGTGTGCCCTCCATTCACAGCACAAGGAAGGCTGGAGAGCATCCTGTGTGCCCTCCATTCACAGCACAAGGAAGGCTGGAGAGCATCCTGTGTGCCCTCCATTCACAGCACAAGGAAGGCTGGAGAGCATCCTGTGTGCCCTCCATTCACAGCACAGGGAAGGCTGGAGAGCATCCTGTGCCCTCCATTCACAGCACAAGGAAGGCTGGAGAGCATCCTGTGTGCCCTCCATTCACAGCACAGGGAAGGCTGGAGAGCATCCTGTGTGCCCTCCATTCACAGCACAAGGAAGGCTGGAGAGCATCCTGTGTGCCCTCCATTCACAGCACAGGGAAGGCTGGAGAGCATCCTGTGTGCCCTCCATTCACAGCACAGGGAAGGCTGGAGAGCATCCTGTGTGCCCTCCATTCACAGCACAGGGAAGGCTGGAGAGCATCCTGTGTGCCCTCCATTCACAGCACAGGGAAGGCTGGAGAGCATCCTGTGTGCTTTGTGTACCCCCTCCCCCTCTGCCCCAAGCTCTGGCCTGTGACAGTGCAGCAGGCTCTGCAGCGGCCCCCACACATAAGCTGGGCAGCTGCCAGGACCCCTTCCTGTTCTGGGTGAACTTGCCTCCTGCCACTCACTGTCATGGGTCCAGGAAGCAACATGGCCTCCTGAGTGCCCACTGCAGGGAGGTCTCCCTGTAGGTGACAGGCACAGGGCTCCCTAGTTAGGAATCTACAAACAGCTTGATGGGGAGGCCACATGCTGCCTAAGTCCAGGGGCTGGGCCTCAAGGACAGCAAAGACACATTATCTCTGGGACACTTGCCTTTGTCCTGCCCCCCTGCTACCTACTGCAATGTCGAGCCTTGCACTTTTAGACATGTGGCTAAAAAGTGAACGACTTGGGGCTGCCTGCTTTCAGAAGCAAAGGTCTCCGGTCCCCTGTACCTCCTGTCTGGCCTTCCTCATTTGCTTTGCTTCCTTCAAGACTCATTTTCCAGGCAACGAAGTTCCAAGGTAAGACGTCTAAGAAGACCAGGAGGGTAGACACTGGAGGGGACAAGCACACTTGGCGCCCCAGTAGAGACATGTTCACTGTGTGGCCAGGAAGCAAGGATGGCCACTTAATATAAAAACGAGAAGACTACTGAAAATTAAGAATTCATGTAGAGGTTGGGGATTTAGCTCAGTGGTAGAGCGCTTGCCTAGGAAGCGCAAGGCCCTGGGTTCTGGTTCCCAGCTCAAAAAAAAAAAAGAACCAAAAAAAAAAAAAAAAAAAAAAAAAAGAATTCATGTATGCTAAGTCACACAACCTTTAAGGACTCCTGGGTCTCATTAGCTGCTCCCAACTGAGGCTCTGTAAGTCTCAAGGGGCCAAAGCGGGTTGATCCAGGAATGGCAGCAACTTCTCTCCTCTATGAGCCCATGATGGTGTTTGTGTTTGCCATCCTTGGGAGGAGTGAGAAAGGATCCAGCCATGAGGTACTTGTATTCCATGGCTCAGAGGAGCAGCTCTGAGAGACCCAAGGAATAGACATGCCAGGTTATAGATCTGTGAGACCATGAACTGGAAGGGGCTAAGCATTTACAAAGGGTAGGAACAATATCTTTGAGCAAAAACCTTCTAATCCCTAACAGCCCAAAACACAGTTGGATGTGGGAAACAGAGTGACTGACCAAGCTCACCAGTGAGGTGTCTCTGCTGCCTGCGGACAGGAGCGCTCATGTCTAGACTGGGCCCATGGCACTTACCAGCTGCAGCTGATAGAGCTGGTTCAACATCGTCATATGCTGAGGGTTAATTGGCGAGGTTAATAGTGCAGGGCTGAGACCAATGTTTTTTGCTGCAAACTGCAAAAGCTGTGCTTGAACCTGTTGAGCAGAAGCATACCATTAACCACCATCTCAATGGAAGCACTCACTTGTCTGTGTGGCTTTGTTTTGGGGTTCAAACTGGTTAACTGACAATTCCATTTGTTTGACAGCTGAACTGGAGAGGCCATTAGAACATTTTAGGAACAATTAAACATTAGTAGTTAACATGTTCAGAATATAAAAATAGCTCTGGAGTGGGCAGGATGGACTCTTCCTGACTCTTTGCCTCTCTATCTGCTACATCCTGAGACTTTAGGCAAGAACCATCACGCCAAGCCAGCATCTACAAGATCTCGTTCTCTAAACATTTGAGCTGTGCACTTGCTTTTCATGGCTTGAGGCCATTCCCATCAGAGGTTAGTTTATGTTCTGCCAAAGCGGAACCTCGAGGTCTGGAGGAGATATTTATCCAGCTAACTGCTCCAACCAGTCTCCATAGGAGCTGCTACGTCCTCCTTAACACATGTAACTATTTTCTACCAAGTCCGAGCCATCTCAACTCACTGTACAGACCTGTTCTTTTCCACACGTCAACACTGTCTTCCTATGTGCAGGGACAGAAGAGATGTCCCCCCAAACTCCTAGGACGAATGAAACATTTTCAAATGTGGCAGTCAGAAGTGAAAACTGTGCCAGGAGCTAGAGAGCCGGCTCAGTGGTTTAGAGTGGTCTGTGCCCTTGTAGGCATCTGAGTTCAGCCCTAGTACCCATCTAATAGCCTGCAACTACCTGTGAGTAAGTCCTTTAGATTCCCTCCTCTGACCTCTCTGTCTATCAGGCACACACGGTGCACATGCGCACACACAGGCAAAACACTCACACATATAAAAGTAACTAACCAACCAACTGAACTAAAGAGGTGGGATTCCGGGAGGTGACGAGGTTATGAGGGCTCTGTCCTGACTGGGATCCGTGCCCTTATCAATGAAGCCCAGGGAAGCTGCTTGCTCAACCCCGCGGATGCTCAGAAGTTACCATTAGGATCAGTAAGCCCTCACAAACTGCAGCCTCAGAACTGCAAGCCACCTGTACACTGTCCATCTCCACAGCTACCCAGCACTTTAAATGACCTCTTACAGGTAATGGGATTAGCATGGTCTCTTTAAGACAGATGAGAAATAAGGTTCCTCAGAAATCCCGAGGGTCCTGTTGGCAGCAGAGTCTAATAACAAAGCAGCCTGTTTCTGTCAGCAGGAGCTACCAGAGATGGGGCTTCAGGACACTTGTGCTCTTTTCAGGCAGTTACCATAATTATATATTGACTGGAGTTCTGAGTTACCTCAGGTAAAACGATATCTGTATCAACTGATTACTAATATTTTTAACAAGGGATAATGAATGTCCAGAGGCTAAAATTATTAATGTTCTAAAAGTAAACAGTGCTGATGCTTTTTAAAAAAGGACAGATGTGGTAACACAAAACCCACATGGCCTGCTCTTTACTTGGGCTGTACAGTAAGACTCTCTCTGAGTCTTCGGAATGCCACAACAGCCTCAAGGGGACACTAGTGGCACACGGTACCTTGGCAGAAACCAAGAAATAAATCTCCAATTGGACTTAAGGCCTCCTCAGCAAGAGGAAAATCATGGTTGGTACTGCAAACTAGCCAACTGCCCAGAACTAGTTTAGTCATGGATCTTGGAGGAGAGCCTACAATTACCACTTCACTAAACCAGCCTAACCTCAACTATAAATATTTGTTCTTATACCCTGAATGTAGTCCTCCCCGGTCAAGGAAACTGCTCGTTTCACCCGGCAAGCGTAACTGATCACTATGCAGAGTCGTGGAGTCTGGTCCCAACGAGTATGTACCTAGGCCTCAGGGATTAGTGCAGAAGGAGGCTGGAGGTTGTTAACAGCAAGTTTGCTCTGAGTATGAGACGGTTTCCTAGCAGGTCAGAGAACCTGTGTGTGAAGTCTCACCGCCATGGGTGCCTGAGGATGATCTGAAGAAGTGCTAATGTGCAGGGGGAGCTCCTGAGGCCTCAGGCCTAGACAAACAACTACAGGCAGCGAAGGAGTACTGAGAGAGAGAAACAGTTTTCACCAGGGAAAAAAGACCAATTGATTATCCTACACCAAATTGTCAGCCCTGAGAAGACACATACACAAGAAATGTTACAGGAATGAGCAGGGCATATTTATATATTTAGAAATGTGCGTGCGTGCGCGCGCACACACACACACACACACACACACACACGTGTGAATTTAAGCAGGACCTTGTTGTGTAGTCCTGGCTGGCCTTGAATTCACAGAGATCCTCTTGCTTCTAAGAGACCATACATTGGAATGTGAGCAAGAAGGAGTACAAGGGAGGGCTTGGAGGGAGGAAAGGGTGGGGGGGGGAGATTATCTAAAAAATATATACAAATATATGATTATATATGAATAGATCCTAAACACACACACACGCAAGGCCCTGGGTTCGGTCCCCAGCTTCGAAAAAAAGAATAAAAAAAAAAAAAAAAAAAAGGAGTACAAGGGAGGGTTTGGAGGGAGGAAAGGGTAGGGGGGGGAAATTATCTAAAAAATATATACAAATATATGATTATATATGAATAAATCTTAAACACACACACACACATGAATCTCTATGGGTCTGGGCTAGAGAGATGGCTCAGCAGTTTAGAACACTGGTTGTTCTTACAGAGGACCTGGGTTTGATTCCCAGCACCCACATAGTGGTTCGTAATTTTCTGTTATTCCAGCTCTAGGGAGTCTGATACTCTCTTTAGTCCTCTAGGGGCAACTGGTGTGCACATGGTGTACAGACAGGCGTCTCTGTAAATTCGAGGGTATTGTGGTGCATGCCATTAATCCTAGTACTTGGGAGGTGGAGGGAAAGTACATGGACCCCGGTCAGGCCAGAGTGGTCTACATAGAGACCCCATCTCAAAAAAAGAAAAAAAAAAGGAAAATAAGATTTGAAGGAAGAAGGAAACAAGTACACGACTCTGGCTGGCTTTATGCCAGCTTGACACAAGCTAGAGTCATCAGAGAGGAGGGGGGCTTAATTGAGAATATTCTGCATCCAGAAGACTGGGCTGTAGGCAAACTTGGAGGGCATTTTCTAGATTAGTGATTGATGGGGGAGGGAGGGCCCAGCCTATTGTACGTGTTCCTGGGAGAGCAGGCCTCTCCGTGGCCTCTGCCTCAGTTCCTGTCTTCAGGGTCCTGTCCTGCTTTCATTCAGTGATCAACAGTGACAGAGAAGCAGAAGCCAAGCAGAGCTTTCCTCCCCAGCTTGCTTCTGGCCGTGTGTTTTATCACAGTAGTAACAACCTTCACTAGGACACACACCATGAAAACAACGAGCAAACACTCCAGCCTCCCCATCAATCTCCTCTGGCAATGATTAGCTAGTATCTTCTCCAACTCCTCTCTAGACCCGGTGAGCCTCAAAGTCAGAGCTCTGTCTAACCCGTCTCCTGCATGCTGGGGTTAAAGGCGAGGTCACCAGGCTCTGTGCACGCATACGCTATCATACAACTCCAACTGCTACTTCACTGACACACCCCTTGCCCTGGGTGCCCTGGTGCCCTTACTAATGTTCTATGCCAACAGTAGTCTGCTTGTTTTCATTCCAAATAACCCAGGAGACTACTGTCAGCTTTATCACCATCATTTCCTGGATCCAGCTAGATCCAGATCAAAACCATACCAAGCACAGTGTGCAAAGCTTATTGGTCACACCTGAGGGGATAGAAACTGAGGCACTTGAGCTCGGAGGCTGGGCTGGGAGGAATTAAGAGGCTGCACTGGCGGCTGCTGCATGGTCCTGGCTTGTGCTGCTCCGCTATTGCCAAACACACCCAGATTGCCACTCGGGATCTGCAGAAGACAGGACAGCCAGTAAGAGGTGGGGCGGGCAAGCTGGGGAAGGGCCGTTTCCACTATGAATGCCAGTGTTTCTTCTGTTTCCTGCCCCTTCAACCTGGTCCCTAAGTGCACTTTGGACAAATGCGACTTGTACGGGTTACGGAGGATGAAGAACCAGCTTAGGGAACTACCTACACTTTTAAATCACAGGAAACACACATAACTGCATTATTTTCAAGTGTCCCCAAACACGGTTGTCACAGTTAAAGAGATAATTCGGAATGATTCAAACACAATGGTGGTAAGAATCTGAGTAGGACACTTCCAACCCTGAAGGCCGCGTGCAGCCAGGCACAGAGAACATGTGCTCTGGAAAGCAGAGAAGTCACAGTGCGGTGAGAAATGCAGCAGTTACTGCGACAAGCCCCGAGGCTGAGTCAGTCAGCAAAGTCAGAGAGTTATCCTGGTGTCCAACACCAGACATCCTCGGTGTGCGCTCCAGTCAGCCTAGCTGACGGGCTGGAGTGTGGTGGCTATGTTTTTGGAAAGCCGACTGAGGGGTTTTGTCAGTAGAGCCTGCTGCCGTGCCTGAGCTGTGACCAGTGCACTGTGGGTTTCTAGGGTTCAATCTTCCCCTGAACCTGACCAAGGAGCTGCTGAGAGCCCACAGGGCCATGATAATTTGCAGTGGCCACAGGCACTCAGGTCTCTCTGTCTCTTTCTGGGGACTTCTTACACAAGAGCATGAAAGGCTCTGCAAATTTCATAGAAGTCCCCTCTGTTTCTGGAGAGGGAACCCCCCCATGGTGAAAACAGTTGGTAACAGACCAGTATTTCAATCAGTAGCAATAACTTGGAATTTGGAGTACAGAGAGGAGCTCAAATACATTTTAGTTCAGCATAAAAACAACCTTGAAACATTCCTATAGTGACTAAATTTCAAGAACTGTCATTCAATTTTGAGCTTCTGTGAGCACTCCAACGGGTGTCCTGAGAGCATTTCAGTAGCTTTACATATTTCATCATATTTTAAGATCAAGATATCAACTGAAAACAGTACTTTTCCTCTACCAGGTTAGAAAAGTCAGGAGAAGGAATGCAGACCACTCCCTGCTCTTTCCCAACAGCCTTACCTGTCTAGAAGAGTTCAAGTTTTGCATGCCCAGCCCTGAGGCAATCCCACCCAGGGCCTGATTGGGGAGTGCACTGTTGGAAAGGGGGAGCTTCAGGCTTGGGGAAGGCAAAAACGGTGAAGTCGTGGGCTCTTCCACGAGGCCGCCATCCTGATTGGAGAAAGAAAGGGTGAGCTGTGTGCAGTGCCGGCCAGCACGCAGAGCACCAAACAGTTTCCCATGGAAATAATGGAGTGAGGTGGGGTGGATGGGTAGAGAATTGAACGGTAAGACATGTGTGGATAATGAGGGGATGGGGGCATGGAAACAGGAAGAGGAGAAAAGAGAGAGAGAGAGAGGATTAAGACGCTGCTTTGTTAAGGCCCTGACAAGCACACACTTGAGAGCTTCTAGCATTGTTCCCACTCCACTGCTCTGGCCTGGCTACTGTGGGCAGGGACAGACACAGCAGCAAGTCTAACCTGCAGACTCCAAGCGCACAGCTTCCCGGGGAGGCTGTCTCCACCTCCACACAGCACTTGGCTGACTCAGAGAGCAACAAGCACAGAAAATGCTAAGGTCACCCAACCGCCAAGCTCTGCAAATCTAACATCTCACCCTCAGCACAACCACTTGTAGATTTAATTAACCCACGCTTTAGAGAAGGAGTCAGGGCCCAATTACACTGCCAGACCCGCAAATAAAAACACACATAGTGGTGCCCAAGCGCAATCTCAGAACTCCAGAGGTTGCAGCAGGAGAATAAGGAGAATAAGAATAGTGAGGCTAGACACTAATTTGGCATTTCAGATAAATATTTTTTAGTGTAAAGTGCTCTTGACCACATGTGCCACAGCTCATCTGTCTGTGTGGAACAGGAAGGGACTCTGGAGCTATCAAGTCCTGTCAGGGTGTCAAGAGCCCTTCTGGGAACAGAACTGGGATGGGATCTAGGCTCCAGTGTGTGTAAAGGCCAGGGCTCTACAGAGTTAACATCCACAGAAGTTCCCTTTCCTTGGAGGCAGGGTCTTGTTGATAATATAAGGTGGCTTTGAACTTGAGATCCTGCCTCAGTTTCTTGAGGAGCTGGGATCACAGCTAGTGCCACCAAACCTCACAAGATTTGTCTGTCCTTGCTTCAGTTTTGTTTTCAGGGATCAATACGGAAATTGAATTTCACCTGAAGAAGGGACATTCTCCCATGAGACACTAAAGGGGAACAGACAGAGTTTTGACTGGATTTGAAAAATAGAGGGAGATTCCCCTGGGTATCAAATGTGGCCATGGCCAGGGCCAGTTAGATACAGGTGCCCTGCCCTTCCACTCCTTTTCTTCTTCTTCTTTCGATTTCTGTTTATCCAAGACAGAGTTTCTCTGTGTAGCCTTGCCTTGGCTGTACTGAACTCAGAGATCTTCCTGCCTCTGCCTCCTGAGTGCTGGGATTAAAGGCCTCTGCCGCGCCTGTTTGGCCCAACCTTTTCAGAGATTAAACCTGCTATGTATCATCTCCAATCAGCAATTGAGCATTTCAAGTGAGTGGACAGAAAAACGTGATGACCCTGGCTTGCTGTATACCCGAATGGAAAGCTGTGAGTTCACACTCTAACAAGGAGAGCCAGTTCCCAATCCCAGCACTTTGCACTCCTTACAGTGCCATGCGTAATGCAACCGTACCTCTGAGTTATACATTCCCACGTTAGGACAATTGAGGAAAAGCCCCTTAAACGTCCTAACTTTCCATCTGACTTGTTTTAAGGACACAGCTCAGATAACTGTGGAAGGCATAACTAAGACAGCTGCCTAGATCCATACCTTGTCAAGGAAGGTGGGGCGGTCCATGGAAGACTCTTTGGAGATTGGTGGGCGGCAGCCGAGGGGTTTGGTGACCATTCCATTGTAGTCGGTCATTCCCAGTCCACGTTTGTCCATGTCCACCTTCTTTTCCAGCAGAGCACCTGGGCACAACATGGACAGCAACGCTGAGGGGGAGCGAGTAACTGCAGGACAGGAGGCGGTCATGGAGCCCCAGCACCAACCTGCACCCTGGGATTGGACCTGCTTGCCCTGCTCCTGCCAACTCTGGCCACACTGCCCCCTGCCCGTCCCCAGGGAGCTCATTAGCATTCTCTGCTCCTCAGGTCTTCCTTCTTTCCTTCCTTCCGGCCACCATCTCAGGGCCTTCCCACTGACATAACCTGATGACTACCTGCCTCATGGTCACTGCCGTGGTGGGCAGCTCTTGGCCTACTCACTTGTATTGGATGTCACTGCTGCCACTTGTCTGGTCTCCCTGCCTTACAGTGCACACAGCATTCTTACACACACTACCATCTGTCCCCATCATTCATGGATCTGCATTCATTCACTGTCCCATGTTTATGGTCACTTGTGGACCCCTGTGGGTTGGAGGAAACCTGACCTTGCTGATAAGTATCCAGTTCAGGTGAGGCAGGGGAGTACTCTGCACTTACTGGACCTTATATTGCAGCATCTGTGCTGCCTCTGCTGCACACTCTTCACAGCTGGGTGATTTTGGAATGCTCCCAATGGAGTGCTGTGTGGCATTCCTAATGCGAGAACGCTAGCTGTGCCTTGCAGAGAAACTGCCCATGCCTGCTCATTGTCTCTCAGGCATGAGCTACAGCAACGTAGTTTGTTAGTTGTCTGCTAAGAAATCCCAGCAGAGAAATTGAGGAGGAAGGATTCCATTGGTGAGGCTCCTCGGGAGGCGCTGAGGCTGACACCCACAGTGCGCCTAGAGCTGCAGGCAGTCGCAAACGCCTGTGCAGAGGTAACTGGCAGTGTGGTCAGCAGCAGAGGCGCTTACTATTCAAGCTGCTAACCTGAGTCTGAGCCCCAGAAGCCAAGAAAAGCTGTAGACACGATACACACATATACCACACAGGCTTCACACACACGTGCACCACAGCATGTGTGCCCACACACGTCACACACGTGTACCACAGCATGTGCCCACACACGTCACACACACGTGTACCACAGCATGTGTGCCCACACATGCACCACAGCAAGTGTATCCACACATACTTCACACATGCACCACAGCACGTGTGCCCACACATACTTCACACACATACACAATAATAAAATAGGCATAATGGATAGCACAGCTGGCAGTCTGTATAAAAAAAATACAACCACATGACCTAGGGTCAGGAGACATTACATCCCGATGAATTCCCATTTAGTTATAAAGACGTGTTAAGTATAGTACTCAGAAACACTAACATAGATGAAATGGGTGTGTGGCTAACAGGCTTGTGGGAGACTTCATGGGGTTATCCCAGAAGAGGCACTTGCCATACTGACTGGGTGCTCTGTGGTTGCTCCTCCTGAGCCTGGATTTGTCTACCCACCTCTTCAGGGTTAACGATGGCTATAAGCAAATGGTTCTACAAAGCAAAACTTCCCAAGAGGCATCTGGATAGATGCCCTGTCACTTACTCATGGCCTGGTCAAGGTTCATACTGTTGCTCTTCAAGGCCTCTTCAGCTGGCTCTCTCTGAGGGGGAAGCAGAACTCATATCAGCAACAGCAATCCACACAGTTAAGACAACCAAGTAACTCCAAACGTCCCGCACTCCAGCGGAGGAGTGGCAACCACTAGTGTTCGAAACGGGAAATGTTCTTCTTTGTTGAGGACAGAGACACCATCTTTTTGTTCTTAAAGGCAGGCACTTCTATGTACACTCTGCCTCTGCCTCCTGAGTGTTGTAGAGAAGGTGTCTTGTAACAGAAAACACAGTAGCTAAAACTAACTGTACCAAGTCTAGAATGGAGAGTCAAGCACTTATATTTAGCTGGACATTGCAGCTCACACCTTTAATCTCAACAGACAGATCTCCATGCATTTGAGGCTAGTCAGGGTGACGAAATGAGATCTTGCCTCAAAAACAAAAAAAAAAAACCTTGTATTTAACATCAGAAATAAAAATATGGGATTTGGGGGCTGGAGAGGACTGACTGCTCTTCCAGAGGTCCTGAGTTCAATTCCCAGCAACCACATGGTGGCTCACGACCATCTGTAATGGGATCTGATGCCCTCTTCTGGTGTGTCTGAAGAGAGTGACAGTGTACTCACATACATACATACATACATACATACATACATACATACATACATACATACATACATTACATACATATGAATAAATCAATCTCTAAACAGTGGGGCTGTAGGAAGCTTGTGAGCACACCTACACTTGTTTCGGTGCTGCACCGAACAATGACAATTTAGCAGAACTGCAGAGTTCTGGACTCTTCATACGCAGGTCCCTGTTTTATCTGTCACTCTGAGTACCAGGAGGTACGTAACATCAAACTTTTGTATGTCATGAACACCAGTGTCTGTCACCCAAACTTCTGGCCAAGAAACAAAAACAATCAGATCAGATTCATGCTGGTAACTATCTTTTTATCAGATAAATAATCAGACTAATTCCTGAAGAAAATCAAAGTTGTTTGCTAGGGGCTGGAGAGATGGCTGAACAGTTAACATTATACACCTTACTTGCCCATAGAGCTGTGTGTGGGGGGAGCATGCTGGGATGCCCATGGGACTGGGAGGGCATGCTGGGATGCCCCATGGGGCTGGGGGAGCATGCTGGGATGCCTATGGGGCTGGGGGAGCATGCTGGGATGCCTATGGGGCTGGGGGAGCATGCTGGGATGCCTATGGGGCTGGGGGAGCATGTGGGGGAGCATGTTGGGATGCCTATGGGGCTGGGGGAGCATGCTGGGATGCCCATGGGACTGGGGGAGCATGCTGGGATGCCTATGGGGCTGGGAGGGCATGCTGGGATGCCTATGGGGCTGGGGGAGCATGCTGGGATGCCCCATGGGGCTGGGAGGGCATGCTGGGATGTCTATGGGGCTGGGAGGGCATGCTGGGATGCCCATCACAATATTTTCTGGATGGTTTAGAGAGGCTGTTCCACAGGGCAGTGGCCTGCTCATTTATATAGCAGCAGTGTAAGGCACGGGGCCATTCTGGACTCCTCTCAGGTACATGCACAGTGACTGAGTAACAGATGCACACTGGGACAAGGGCTTGTATGTGGAACCTGGGAACTAGCCTGTTCTCTGGCCCATTGTCACCTGACCTAAGCACTGGGAAGACTGAGGTGCTTCTGTGGGGGACACCTGAGATACAGGAATGAGGCTGGCTTGTTGGACTGCCACAGGGAGGGTGATGCCTAAGTACTCAGCTTCGTGCTGTGTCCTTTTACTTACTACATAAGGAATGAAACTCGCTTGTAATTATAAACCTCAGAAAACACGAAACTGCCTAAGTCTAAGGAAATTACAAACCATACATTGACTTTTATTTAGCAAGAGGCATTCTTGATCAAAACTGAGTAATTCTTTGTTTATGGCCCAGGTCAAAGGGAACTCAACAAGTAACTAGACAGTGACGTCATCCACAGAGCGTCTGTTCTGTGCCTCGTCACACACAATAGACCGGCTGGGACTGCTTTCAGGCTGTCACTGGAGCCGTGGGGCAGGAGCATCAGGATGACAGTTACCGGGAAGCCCATGTCTGTGAGTTGTTTGATCAGCCGGCTCATGATCCAGGCCTCATCCTGCTTGCCGGGCGTCTTCATGCCCTGGAACAGAGCGGGCAAAGGAAAAGGTCAGGAGTTACTTCTAGTGTGTTTTAGAAATGCAGGACAGGGGTTGGGGATTTAGCTCAGTGGTAGAGCGCTTGCCTAGGAAGCGCAAGGCCCTGGGTTCGTCCCCAGCTCCAAAAAAAACAAAAAAAAAAAAAAAGGGGTTGGGGATTTAGTTCAGGGGAGGGGGCTTGCCTAGGAAAAGAAGGACCTGGGTTGGTCCCCAGCTACCAAAAAAAAAAAAAAAAAAAAAAAAAAAAAAAAGGAAAAAAAAAAAAAAAATGCAGGACAACTCCTGGGTGGTCGGTGGCACATGCCTTTAGACCCAGTACTTAGGAGGCAGAGGCAGAGGCAGAGGCAGGCAGATCTCTTGAGTTCAAGTCCAGCCTGGCTAATAATAGTTAATAGAGTAAGTTCCAAGACAGCTGGGGCTATGCAGGGAAACCTTGTTTCAAAAACAAAACAAAACCCAGTAACAACAACCACCACCACCTCGGTGACTGCAGGGACAGGATCTGTGAGTGAGCACTGGATTGTGCTGTTCCTCAGAGCCGACCTCAGCTCGTGGTGACATCACACTGTGGGAGACTGCAGGGTGCACCTGCAGGCTGGTCACGCCTGTCATTTATGGATAAACAAAGAACAGGGTAATCAAGTACACTACTGGTCACACAAACGCCTCGGCAGCTCTCAGCACTGCCAAGTTTCCTCAACATTTCATGCTTTTTACCTTCATATGCAATTTATTCTCAACAACAACAAAATGTAGAGCTCCTGGGAAAGCCACCTCTATCCACAGTCTGATCCTCACTCAGGTGAGGAAAGGAACATGGAGAGAGATGTTAAAGGAGAGGAGAGAGGCTGACCACAGAAAAAGGGCGGCCCAGGGGCAGGGCACAGGCGGCCTGAGAACCAGGTACACGAGGTAGAACGGTGACTACATAGTCTCCTAAGAGTCACAAACCAAGCTAAAACTCTGCCCCTCTTGCAGAACATCTGCTGTGATGTGCTTGCTTTCCCTTTCTCCCACTTCCTGTCCTTCTGTGTTTTCCTCCATTTCTTCCTTTGGAGACAGGATCTCATGTAGCCCAGGCTGGCTTTAAACTTGGCTTTGTGGCTGAGGGTGACCTCGAACTCCTGATCCTCCTTGTCTTCACCACCCAAGGCTGGGGTTACAGGTGTGCACCACCACCCTCTTCTGCTTCAGCCTGCTTCAGCAGCAGCAGCAGCAGCACAGTGCACAGAGCACATGGTGCTGGAGCGGCAGGGAGGCAGCTCGCCTGGATGGCAGGCCTGCTCCAGGGCCAGATCCTGTCACTACAATTTCACACTGTAGCATTCCTTGTCTTATGGCAACCGGATTACCCAGCCCTACGTAAAACAACCTCTCTTCATGTCTGCGATCATTTCTACTCCTTACCAACAGACAGGCTGATTTCAATTTCTGGATTCTGTCTGCTGTTTCATGAATGATTTTCAATAGCATTTTCTTTTTTTTTTTTTCCTTTTTTTTTTTTTTTTTGTTTTGTTTTGTTTTTTTGTTTTTTTTTTCGGAGCTGGGGACCGAACCCAGGGCCTTGCGCTTGCTAGGCAAGCGTTCTACCACTGAGCTAAATCCCCAACCCCTCAATAGCATTTTCTAAACAGCAATAAATCCACATTCTAAATTACAAAAGAAATGAATTAAAAGGCCTCAGTACTGTCTCATCTGTATAAATCCTGATCTCTTCCAAGAAGTCTCTTGAAGATTATTATGAACAGAAGGTTTGGAACACCATATACAAGCTGTTACCATATGCACAAACCATGTCTCCCTTTCATCTTCCGACAGCCTGCTGGTCTGTGCTAGCTGTGCTGGTCTGTACCTGCTTTTGTACAAGGCAAGTGTTTGCTTTCTCATGAGGATGTGCAGAGGGATTCCAACTGGCTGCTGCACTAAAGTGTCGTCTTTCTCATGTTTGATGACAATGTCCCAAAAGAACTACAGATGTGCACAGCCAATGGCAATGCTGCGTCCATACACAGGTGACACTAGTGTATAAGGCTAGCAAGGAGCCAGGGACCTGACGCCTACAGCCCAGAGAGCACAGCAAGCTAGCAGGGGGCCAGGGAGCCAACACCTGCAGCCTGGGAGCACCCGAAGCCTACCCTTCACTCCCTGTCCTGCTCTGGCAGTGAGGACAGAGTAGCCCAGCTACTAGTAGTGCTTAGTCAGCTTCTGGGTCCCTGCTGTTTGGTGAGCTGGGACTGCCAACTTTTATATGTGGGAGGGTAACCTGTATTCCCTTCGACCTTCTGACCAGCTTTACATCTTTGTTCTCTCTTTGGACACTTATGCACATCAGGGAGACCAGGTTTTCTATGATGTAAATGATATGTACCCCCCCCCCACACACACACACATTCTCTCTCCTAACCTCTGGCTTTAATTGGTAGGCTAACTTGTTGTGTAAAGGTTTTATGGTTTGTTGCAGTCCATACACAACCTCACTCCCAAAAAAGAACTTCTTGGAAAGACAAAATTCTATTAATACAAAAACAGCTTTTAGTTTTTTTCAAGACAGGGCTTCTCTGTGCAGACCTTGCTGTCCTAACACTATGTAGACAAGGATGTCCTTGAACTCACAGAGATCTACCTGCCTTTGTCTCCTGAGTGCTGGGATTTACAGCATGCGCCACTACGGCCACCTGAGAATAGTTTTGATCTTGCCAATGTACAGAGTAGAGTCCCAAGACTACACAGAGAGCTCTGTCTTCCCACCTAGACTGCAGGAAAGGCATCCCAGCCTCATGGTCTCCCCAGCAACACCTACCTTCTGAAGTCCTTTTTTTGAGGCATTGCCCCAGGAGCTGCAGGATGAGCTGCTTTCTTGGGAGGCAGCATTGTTCCACATGTCCCCGTCCTCGTCCTCCCACTGGCTGGTGCCCAGGTTCATTTCGTCCGCACCACTGCCCCAGCCTTCTTGCATAGATTTGGAAGCTGGAAGAGAGCAGTGAGGAACCTGTCAGACTCACTTGTCCTGAGAAGAAACCAGTGTCACCAGAGCACAGGAGGGGTGGGGAAACAGGAACTACTGTTATCTTTTATCTATTTCTTTTCTCTCAGGCAGGTACAGGATGTATGTGAGGTGTTTTCCTTTGCACCTCCAGCTGCACTGCTCCAAACCTCCTCACTCGACTCTGCCCTCCTCTTGCACACACAGGCATGCATTCTACAACTCAGTCGGAGACCACAGGGGAGGCAGCAGTCTCTTCACAGATGAAAATGCAACTCAGATGTGGACTCCTGAAAACGTCAGTGCCTTTCTTTTAGGTATTAGTTTCGTCTTTAATCCCAGTTCTTGGGAGGCAGAGACAGAGGGACCTCTGTGAATTTGAGGCCAACTCAATCTCCAAAGTCGCAGACCAGCCAGGGTGAGACTGCCTCAGACCAACCAACCACGCTAGGACAGCAGACCAGCCAGGGCTACACAGTGACTGCCTCAGACCAACCAACCACCTAGGACACACGTCTACTGACAGGGCAGCCAGGGTGAGACTGCCTCAGACCAACCAACCACGCTAGGACAGCAGACCAGCCAGGGCTACACAGTGACTGCCTCAGACCAACCAACCACCTAGGACACACGTCTACTGACAGGGCAGCCAGGGTGAGGCTGCCTCAGATCAACCAACCACCCAGGACACACATCTACTGACAAGCAAGGAAAACCGAACAATGCAGCAGCCAAGGAAACAGCAGCTGTCTGCTGTTGCTATTCACGGTTTGTTCAAGACAGGATGTCATCCAGGGCCTTGTACCATGCTAAGCAAGCCCTCTACCAGGGCAGCCAGGGCTACACAGAGAAACCCTGTCTCCAAAAAAAAAAAAAAAAAAAAAAAAAAAAAAAAAAAGGATACCCATCCTATTTCATGTGTATGGCATATGTAAACTGTGATACAGGCATATAAATCTATAGATCCTTAACCCATGTGTGCACATAAAGGACAAAGGAATGCACCAGGTGGTGTCTTCTATTACTTTCACCTTAATCCTTTAAGACAAATTTGTCTCCCAACAAATCTGAGGCTATCCATTTAGACTATGTTAGCTGGCTGGGGAGCTCCCAGGATGCACCGGTCTCTGCCCTCCAAGGCTAGGGTTGCAGGCACATGTAGCCATGCATGGCCTAGAGAAGTGAACTCAGGTCCTTATACTTGCACAACAAATAATCTTACTGATCTATTTGCCCAGCCCTGTGAACCATGTCTAGCTCAGTGCTAGGTCCAGGCATGGGCTTACCTGGTTTGCACAGGGCTGTGGCAGCAGCAGGAGCGCTGGCTCTTCCAAATGGCACCACGGGCTCAGCAGGATGATCCCATCCACTGCCACTACTGGGAGGCTTCCCCCACGCTGCCGTGCCATTGTCGACCAGGGTAGAAGGGGAAGATGGCTCTCCCCAGGAGTTCTCAGCCTTGGAGTGAACATTGGGCATCTCTCCCCAGCCAGACGAAACTGGAAAAGGGGGAGAATGCAAGTGAAACTGAGAAGTCAGGCGGTGCCATTCCAAATCAAGCAGAACCTCGTCACTCTGCACTTCAAGTGTCACGCTTAATCTTTCACCTTAATGCCTTAAGACTCGGTCTCCCAACAAATCTGAGGCCAATAGCTGCAAACTGCTCAGGGTGTATCAGCTCAGTGGCCCGAGGAGACAGCACAGGACTCGGGCAGCAAGCTCATTATCATCTCAATTGTGAAATTTGTTAATTTTCTTACTAATGATAGTATAGAACTGGTTCCCACAACTCTTTTTTTTTTTTCCCCCCCGGAGCTGGGGATCGAACCCAGTGCCTTGCGCTTGCTAGGCAAGCGCTCTACCACTGAGCTAAATCCCCAACCCTCCCACAACTCTTTATTCTAACAAAATGCAGTAACCCTAATGACAAAAAGGACATGTAGCTATGAATCATTTTAAATTTCAAGCTCTCTGCTGAGCAACAGTTTAAGCAAATTGTTAACAATAACTGGTAAGTTATCCTGATCAGTTACAGCACAAGCAGTAATTACACAGAAAGCCGTAACCAAAACTGAAAGGCAGTTTTTCAAATTTAAGGGGGCAATTAAATGAAGAAGATTCCCACAGCTGAAAGCGTGTTACTATGACCAATCAGCAGACAAGCGTTGAGTCAGCAGCTGAGAGCAGGAGCATGACTCTCCTGATCTGGCTTTCCTCCACGGCCATGTCTTTCAAGGCCGGATTACAGGATACTAACAGAATAACTAAAGAAGTTAAAGTTAAGAACCATCATAATTAGTTAACTCATTTTTTGTAGGAAGTTTTGGTTCCTCTTAAGAATCAACGGAAACCCTATGTAGTAGTGGAAGATTTGTTGGCTTCGTATCTCACAGCCTTGTGGAGAAGTGGAAGAACCACCCAGCAAACTCTTCCTGGGTTACGCTCATCTCTGGCAAGACTCATGCATACCCAGGGTCTAGTCTTTAGAAGAGATGTGACAAACTGAAATATACCAAATAATTCTGGTACAAAGCAAGCATTTTCAGTTTATACACAACAGTTCTAAATGAACAGCATTAAAATAATGTCCAATGCTTAAGTGTTGTCACTAGAGCAAACTTGACATCTTTTAGTGAAAACGTTGGATGACTCAGGCAGACCAAGCGTTACTTAACATTTAGAACATCGATGGGGCTGGAGGATGAAGCTTAGTGGGAGGAGAGTACACAACATCCCTGAGACCCTGTTTCACCCTAAGCATCGGTGCCCTCCCATCAACCAGCCAACAAAATCCAAGCAAGCAAATATTTTTAAATACTATTTTTTTTTTGCCAAAAGTTTTCCTTTGTGTGTGTGTGTGTGTGTGTGTGTGTGTGTGTGTGTATTCACTTTACAGGATTTCAGGGGACCACACTGGATTTCCAACTACCATTCATTTATTTATTTTTTAAGTGAAGGCCCTGCAGTGGAAGGTTGTGTATGAGGTTCACAGGCTTTCATATTTAGGCATCTTTCCCATTCTATAGCAGATCCACTAATCCCATCGCCCTACAAAATACAGGAAAATACCCTCCTCCCCACCCCACCCCTGCGCCCATAGCCACACAAAGTACAGATCACTCAGACCTCTTTTGTTAAAAACTATTGCAATGTTGCTGAAAACGACTCACTGTGGCTGGTGACTGGAGGCTAATTTTAGAGTCCCCGTGTCCAAACAGCAGAGCTGTCACAGTCTCCTGCTGATTCACACAGAAGAGGAAAGTTCCTAAGAGAGAGGTCTCGACGCTTGAAGCAAGGACAGTTGTCTAGCTTTTGCTACTCTTATGACTTCTAAGAGACCACCAATCACCAACCTAGGCAGAAGTCAAGCTTTTTCAAGCTTCAGTGTAGTGAATAGGACATGGCTTTTCCATGGTTAGTTCATGTTCAGTCTACAAAACCTATTACTTGTGTCTGAAAAGCAAGCTTTCCAACAAGGAACAGTAGACCCAAAAGCAAAGTCAGCCTTTCCAGACCATAGCCCCTGGTGAGCAGCTTCAAACCTGTCTCGGCTGCCTCAGGTAGGATGCAGGACTCTTGAATCAGCTTCCCAAGAGCAATCTTCCCTTGTTCAGATTTCAGGACTCTCACATGGAACTACAGGCTCCAGAACGTGACAAACTGAAACTGTGCTCACAGTTGGTCTCCATGAGCCAATGGGAGATGGGGAGGTCACTGATCTTGCCTGGATCTGCTCTATGCTGCCCTCTGCATGCACCTCTCCCCAGCACCAATCCCTCTAAAAGTGGTCAGAGCATTTAGGAGAAACAGCAGTGCTCAGGGATGAAGTAAACAGGCTGGCGAGAGAGTAGCTGCAGGTCTGAGGCCAGCCTGTACAGAACTCAGAAACCCAGCCCTTTAGCAACAAAACAAAACCTAATTCAATCCAAATCCCACAGTAGCATTTTTGAGACTCATCTAGCACTGAGGACAGTCCTCTGAACAGTACTTATTGTTCTGTCTTATTAATATTTACTGCTTCTTGGGTGCCTGCAAGCTAATTGACTGCTAGGGAACACTTATCTCCAGTTAGACTAGATAACCGGGCTGCCTGGCATTTTTCACAATCTGCTTTACCCCCTTAGAAACAAACAACTTCTGTCTTTTCTCTTTCTTGTTCTCAGCCATTTCCTATTAGAGGTCAAAATAGCAGCTTGGCTGCCAGCTTCAGGTCCCTCCAGACAGCCTGACTCACAAGATATCAGGAGGAGACAGTGACTCCACACCAGTGCAGAGTTGTGACTTTGTATCCTGTATCAGCAGAGCCTGTGGGCCTCCACAAACAGTTGGGAACTGATAAAATAGTAGGGACAGGGACACTTCTTCAGGCAATTACCACTGTTCTAACCCCAAAGTGAGACTGGGTCAGGTCCAAACGATCCAGTTAGCCAAATTTCAAAGAACTTCCTAACACACACAGGTTTTACATAGACTCCTGGAAACTCAGTATCAATATAAGAACAGGGCAAGACTGTCTTGTAGCATTTACCTCTGTAAGACTGATACACAAAATTATGTTCATAGAGAAGCTGTATTTTCTGACATAAATAGAAATGACATAAGAGCAGCACAGGTCAAAGCAAATCAGAATTCCTACAAAATGCCAACTTTATTAACTGCAGAAACATGGCCAACCACTAAAAGTGATGCTTTTCCTGGAATGAAGGATCTGAGGAGAGCTATGAAAAGCCTATGCCTGTGCTTCAGCCTGTCTGGTCCTGCTTGGCAGCTGCTATGGCTGTCACACAGTAGTCTGTGTGGGATCCTGCCTTGCTACTTCTCTGGGGTCAAAGAACAGTTTCACTTAACAAGCTTGCAAAAAAAACCCCAACCCTCCCCCCAAAAAACAAAAAAACAAAAAAACAAAACAAACAAACAAACAAACAAACAAACCACGGGCTTTGGTTCCTTGCAATTCTGAGGTAGCCTGCTTTAGGTCTGAGATTTGAATACCATAGGCAATGTGGGGCAAAGTGTGGCCACTCTGTCCCCGTGGGAGAGGAGAGACTGACACTATAAGAAAAATACATGACAACATCACTTGCTATACCATACACCGAACTTGACCGTTTCTCTGCAGGGGCTGACCAGATAGAAGAAACATGATTTTGTCTTTGTTAATGGTGTCTAAATTCACAGAAGCTTCTAAAATACTGCAGACTCCAGAAGCTGGAGTGGGACACAAGGTCTGGGAAGCCAAGCTTTGCATGTGGAAGGAGTAGTCAATATAGTCTTTTATATTTGGTAGTCATGTGTGCTTTTATAAAATACAGTTACACAGTAAGATCTTATCACAGTACTGGAAAGACAGTAAGATCGAATCTAGTCAAACTGGTGAGCTCTAGTCCTGTGAGTCACTACCTTTTAGGCATTCTTTAGGATGACACCTGAGGTTGCCCTCCAGTCTCCATACACATGTGCACACATTTACATACACCTGAGTGCACACATGTGCATATATGGTGGGACTATTCATCATGCTATGAGGGCCATGGTGATACCCCCCCCACCCCTCTTTTTTTGAGACAGGGTCTCACTATGAAACTCTGACTGTCCTGGAGCTTGGCACCAGCCCCAGCTTGTGGTGGCCATTTTAAAGAACTAACTCTTTTCAAACCCTTTCTATTTTTACCACATACAGATCACAATGTGGAGACATAGTACTGGCCTCTCTTCTGCTACACTGTATCATTTATTGTTTTCAACCAGTTTCTCACCTGCAGCTCTGGCTGGCCTAGAATTTACATAGTCTAGGGTGGCTTCAAACTTCTCATCTTTCTGCCATTGCCTTCTGAGGGCTGAGATTACAAGGATGTATATATTATAACATATATTCCATACACTGAGTTTTAATTTTCAAATTCTGCTTTTTCTGGCTTTCCTAGATGCTATATAAACCAGGCTGGCCTTGAACTCACAGAAAGAAGTCTCTACCTCTTGAGTGCTAGGATTAAAGTTATGCACCACTATGTTTAGCTTTAGTTCCCCAACCCTCACCAGTTACCTTTCCTCATTTTCTTCATTCTTTCAAGTCCTTGAGATTGGAGTGCTTAGCAGCAGTCATTTATCAGTTACAAATCAGGAACCAGGACCTGAGAGACGGCTCAGCAGTTAAGAGCACGTGCAGTTTTCCCAGAGGTCCTGAGTTCAGTTCCCAGCAGCCATGCCAAGCACCTTACAATGGGTCTGGAACTTCTCCAAGGAATCCAATGTCTCTGACCTTTGAGGGCACTTGTACTCATGTGATCATATATCTTATGCAGACATATGTATATACATCATCAAACCAGGAGCCAGATATTCAGATGCTAAAGCAGCAGCCAGTTACTATAATTGAGTTCAGTAGAAGGAACTGGGCCCAGAACTTCTGGTTAGTGCTAAAAGTCCCAGTGCTGGGCCCTCTGGCCTGGTGCACGTGTGTAACTGGGAGCACAGTCCTTCACTGTAGTGAGTACTGCCACATGATGGATGCCACTGTGTCCTACTGTTCAGGCTTCTAACACTACTCTGGCTTTTTCACTAAAAAGCACCAACCAGGAACACCTGTGGGTCTGGGTATACTCTGTAACTTAGAACTTTTATCCAAGGACAAAGAAATGCAGACAGATCCATCCAGAATTCTTATGTGGCAAGTGATACTAAAGGATGCAGTAAGCTGGGGAGCTTGTGTGGGGTAGCGACGTGCAGATGGACACAGAAGGGATACTCCTCCCACCCCAAGTCCAGGAGCTGTTCCATGCCCAGGCTTGATCCTTAAACATGCATGGCCTCCCTGGCTCGTATCATCCTCCCTCTTGTCACAGACTTCACCTCGTTTGGATTCCTCATTGGCTGTAGGCTCCACATAGGTTAAATGACGACCATTTTACTCATCACTGGTATGTCATTACCAGGCAGCTCTCTGGGTACAGTCAGACATCACATCTCTGCTTTCATACCTTCTCTCCCCTCACGGCTAGTGTTGATGCCCTCAAGCCCCTGGCCACTAAGATGGCCTGGCTGGGTACTCGTCCTTACCTCATGTACAGGTTCGAGTGGGTCACTTACCTGATAAACAGCGGGGCCTTTCCATTTGCATCCGTGCTCTCTATACACCCCTTTCTACAAGCTTTTAAACGTGTCCAGTTCTGCTACCTGAAGCATTCTCTTTGTGGGGTGGGAACTGAACCCAATGGCCTTCAGTATGTTAACAAAGGGCTTGTTCACTGAGCTGTACCTCAGTGCACCTACCCTCTCCAGCCTCTAAGTAATGTTTTGTTAACCATAATTACTTATTCAGTTACTTTCCCACAGAGGTCTTTTCAGCTAACTATGCTGAGATCTCAACTTTCAAGTACATACTTTGGTGTCATCCCCTACCCCCTCTTCCCTGAGGATATATCCTCCCCCAACCCCCAACTGCCACCACAGGCTTCCCTGCACAAATGTTTTTGAGTCAGAATGACCAGTTTAAGCCTAAGCTTTCAGACTCTGCTCAGAACCGGTTCATGGTGCCCGTGGCCTCTAGACACTGTCCAGATGCCTACAAAAGCCTCACTTGCCCTTGGGCCTCTTTGCAGGGTGCTTATTGCTGTAAGACCTTCTTCATGATGTCCAACTACTCAAGAATTCCCACCTGTTCTTCCCATTTGTCCCTGTCTACATCATGGAACGGGAGCAGAGGATACAAAGAGCTTGCAACTGTTTCTGGTGATGGCATGGAGCAAGGCTGCTGCTGACCGTCTGTCCACTCACTCTTGTTCAGAAGTCTGATTGGCCAGGATAGTGCTTTAAGCCAACATCTTTACAGGTTTTTTGTTTTGTTTTGTTTGTTTTTTTTAAATTACAATTCCTTATTTTTGAGGAGATAAGACTAGTACTGCCAGAAAATAACCTGTTGGTTCTTTCCCTACTATATGGCTCCAGGAACCAAATGCTGACAAGGCTGAGAGGCAAACACCTTCACCTGCTGAGCCATCCTGAGGCCACAGAAGCCAGTTTACATGTGTCAGTCATCCAGCACTCAGCACCTACTCTAACAGCCTCTCTGAGCAGACTCTACCAAGACCACTAGTGGAAGTGACACTCTCTTGTACACTGGGTTCGGGATGACTATGAAGAAACCTTAAGATGCCTAGGTGGAAAGACTTCCTCCTCTTGCCTTTTATGGTACATGTAAACTCAGGGGGATCAGTAGGTAAAATGGCTGCTGTCCAAGTAAGCGGACTGTACTTTAGGCCTTCCTGCAATGCCGTGAACAGGAGCGGGAGAAGGGATCCACGGGGCAAGCTATCTAGGTGGACTACTGAGTCTCAATACACAAGGTGGGACGTGACTGAAGACACCCGATATCAACCTCTGACAAGTAATATTTTTGTACACCCACTCACTCTCATGTCCACATACATGTGAACATGTAAATACACATAAACACACTACATCTACACTCCCCCCCAAAATTCTTAAAGAATTAACCACCCCCCCACAAACCCCGGAAAAAAAAGACAAACAGGAAGGAAAAGCTAAAACCACCAGCAGGGATGTACACCTGGGACTCAGTGACACATGTGGAAGAGCAGGTGTCAGAATTGAGTAGCTTTACCAAGAAGCCACCTGACTTTAAACTTAATCTGAGAGGCACATGTGCAGCGCTGTGACAAGGGGCTGCAGTCTGAGCAATGCAGTGTGGCACACATCTACAGCAGGCCATCAGCTCTGGGGGGGCATGCGCAAGCTCAGCGCTTCCCAGACCACTGAACCCACCACAAAGTATCACTGCAGGAAACTGCTTGTCACCTGAGGGGCTCCTGCAAATGGGCGCAGAGACACAGTGACACAGTGACCTCAGTCATTGTTCAAGCTCTGCAATACGGCCTCAAGGATAGAGTTCTAAGTGCTATTACACAGACAAGGCTGATTCAGGGCTAAAGAAGAGGAGGCCAGGAAGTCAATCTGTGGGGCAAGGTCTCTTCGAAGCCTCTTCTAGTTCCTCACTTGTATCTGATGTCAGAACACAGCTTTGCTGTGAACTGGACAGTATTCCCTTAAACACACAAGTGCTGTCATTTGATGAGTGCAGTTCTCAAGAATCAGGCCGACTTTGTGCTTGGAAATCACAGCACTTTGTACCAATATTCCAGTTAGAAGCCTAGGGCTCCTGCTGCTTCCCCAAAGCCCACCTGCATCCCACCCATGTCACTTGTGCTTTGACACAGGCTCCTCTTCTCTCCCAGCTACCTGAGCTTCCTGTGGCTCCTGCTGGGTTATCCCAGAATCTTCTTTTCTACTTTTACAGAGCACAAACTTCAAACATAAATCTTAGTCTGATTTTAGCATTTGACTTGCAACTGAAATAAAAATACTTGTTTAATGACTTTCATGTTTTACCTGAGACATTATCTCATTTTCAGGGCGGAACTTTAAAACTACCAGTGAACAGCTTTGCGCAGATTCATCAATCAGATTCTCTGGGACTGAGAGCCTATCTCATCAAACGCCAAGGCAACTTAAGGACTGAGAACCACTTCTTCTACCTGGTAAAGAAGACATCTTGCAGAAGCACACACAATAACGTGAGGCCCCCAGGCTTCCCTGAGGAGGACTGTGCTTCTTCCCTCACCACTCCTGGGCACTCATGCAGAGGCTGGCTGGACTGTGGTACAAGGCAGCCCCAGGCCAGCTGCATACTGCAGGGCAGAAGAATGAGCTTGTACTTGTGGATGGTGACTATGATCAAGTAAAGCTCCATCAACCGGGCAAAGCCAAGGAGATGCACAAAACCTCTAACAGGTGATAGGCAGGCCCTGACTACAGCCACATGGCAGAAAGGCTTTAGAGCTGCTCCTATAAAAGAACTTCAATTGCCCAATGATTCCATAACTGACAGAACCCAGACAAGCAGAGTACTATACAGGGAAACTTGAAACAAAATTAACACTTAGCCTGTTGCTGTTGGAAGCATGAGAAGGACCACACTGGCTGGAGCCCTGGTAGCATGGAGCATGCCACCCAGCACTTCTTATCCCTGGAAAACAGCTACACTATTTAGTCATTTGCTACAAGAGTATCCGTCAGAGAATTCACACAGACACGGAGTACACACCAATGGTATGACCAGAGGGACCCCAGCATACCTGGCCCGAGCAGTGGTGACCGATTCAGCTGAGTGCCAGCCTGGTGTGAAGGCGGCGTCTCGGCCCGGTGTGTGGTGCTGCTCAAGGTGGGGGTCGTGGGGGTGGCAGGGGCTGTGGTACTGCTCTGGATGACTGGATTGTTTCTGTCCCACATGTTTACAGTTTTATTGTTGTAGGTGCTTGGGTCCCCCCAAGCTGAGGTACCATCATCAACTTCCATTTTGCGTCGGATGGAGGGTGGGGAAGGCTCCTCCCAGCCAGTCGCCTCACTGCTGTCCTTCTGCTTGACTGGCAGTGGCCCCCCAATCCACCCCGTCCCTGTCTGCTTAACAGAAGCAGCTCCCCCCCAGTTACTCACATTGTTGTCTTGGGGCTTGTGAGCCCAGTTCTGCTGGGGACCAGGCTTGAGAGACTCCCCCCAGTTTGTACCTGGATTCACCTTAGCATTGGTGCCACTGGCCCAGCCACTGGTCCCACACCTCGTGGCATCATTCCAACCAGACCCTGACCTACTACCATCAGCATCCCATCCAGATCCACTTTTCTTTCCATCCCCTAGATGTCCAAGGACGGATGGTGAGTCTGCCCAGTCTCCTGCTCCTGCACTCCAGGCTGGGTTTGCTCTTTGTCCATCGCCCCAGTTTTGGGATTTGGGTTTCTGAGGCTCACCCCAGGTGGGTGACTTGTCCTCTTGGTTTACAGTCCCACTCCAAGCATGGCCACTCTTGGTGGCAGCAGCATTGTTAACAGCAGTAGAGCTTATTGAGTCCCCCCAAACTCCTGGGCCACTTGGCGCTTTGTTGTTGCTGTCTCCCCAGCTTGTGTTTGCTGGCACGGCGGCAGGTGGCGAGCTGACCCACCCCGATACTGAAGAGGTATTTGTACTGTTCATGATGGACCCATCAGTCTTCCCCCCTGAGTTTGAAGGCTGAGTAGCTACACTACCCCAGGCCTCTGTCCCATTGTCATTTTTCCTTTCAGACCTAGGGGACTCTTCAAATTCCCAGGCAGTGTTTTGCTTTACGGGAGTCTGTCCCCAACCACTATTAGACAGGACTCTTGGGTCAAGATCGTTCCTTGGCAACTGGATGTGCCCTTGGTCTAGAACCCCTTTGTCTCGCCTCCGGCCCTCTCCTGCTCCTTCCCTCCCAGTGCTTCCTTCATTGTGACTGCCGGACCCCTCACTGCTTCCTTCACTTGCTGTAGTTCCAGAAGATGTGGCTTTGGCCCATGAGTTCATATGTTCACTGCCAGGCTGCAGGGCAGGGGTCTGGCTGGCAGCACTGGCACTGTCCCACCCTGTTGATCCTTTCCCACTGATGTCACTACTGGAATGCTGGTTTGGGGGCTTCGCCCACTCCCCATTCACACCATTAGAAGAACTTCGGCTGGGGTGGCCCCAAGCTCCCGAATGGATATTCCCAATGCCGTTGTTGCCACCGCCCCTTCCCCAGGCCAGGATGCCAGGCCCTGCAGGAGGCCCCGAGTCCCAGGCGTTCCCTCCATTCCCTTCCTTCTGCGCAGCACTGCTGGATCCATTCTGCTTAGCACTTAATGCTGAGTTCACAGTGTCGCCTCCATTCCCCTGACTGAACCCACAATTGGTACTTCCTGTGGCAGGGTTACCAGGGGACAGTCCCCACACAGAACTGCCCATTCCTTCCCCACCACTCCCACTGCCTTGAGAGACTGATGATCCGTTAGCACCAGGAAGGCCTTGCAGGTGGGGTGGGATGATGGCCCCCATACCAACAGCCATGCCCCAGTTTGGCAGTCCATTTGTCTGCATTGCATTGATAGGGTTTGGTGAAGAGTTATTCAAGGGGTTAGTGTTATTTGGTCCATCAGTGTTAAGGTTCTGAGGTTGTACGCTGAAAGACACATTCTGAGAAGTGGACGTTTGTGGTTCTGTGCTCTCTTGGGGCAGCAAGTTTCCCCAGGCACCTAGGGTGCCCACTGGGTTCCCATTCTGGCTGCCCATACTCTGACCTATGGCACTGACTGGACTGCAAATACTGGAAGGGTTGCCTGTTGCCACAGTTCCTTCATGCCCAAGTACAGGCCAGGCAGCTGGGTTGGCATTAGGATTGAGGCTGAGATTAATGCCCGCATTGGAGTTGGAAGCACCCCAGCAATTCTGACTTCTCCCATCTCCAATCATGTTGTCCATTTTCCCATCTCCACCACCAACAGAGCAGTGAGCCAGGCCAGAGCTGGAGCCTGTGGCTACACCCCACACTCTGGCCATGCCCCCATTCCCATTGGCTGCTCCTGCCCCAAGGGCACTCGGGTTAGAAGGGCTTTGGACGAGTGTGCCATTGGTACCATGACTGCCATTCGTCTTCTTCGGGTGGCCGGGGAAGCTGCTCTGGGTGCTCCCTGTAGCCATGCTACTGTTCTCGGAGCCACAGTTGGAGGCAGAGTCAGTGTCGGTAGGACATTCTGAGGCAGATTCAGTCTCTGTTACTGGGGTGGACGGCCACACCTCCTGGTCAGTCCTGTCTATTATCACTTTATCCCAGCTGCAGTCCGCTTCACTTCTGTAAGAGGGATGCTGTCCCCAGTGAGAATTTTCATAGTGACCTGCCAATCCACTGTGACCAAGATCTGGAAAAACAAGAAACAAAACTCAAAGTTACACTCTCCTCCCACTGCCAATGAAGCAACTCGTTTGGGGAGAAAACTAAGCTTTTATTTCATGTTCTCAATTCTAAATGAGAAAACACGGACCAAGCCTTATGGGGCTGTGGGTGTGGCTCGGACGTGGAGCACTTGCCTAGCACATCTAAGGTCCTGGGTTCTATCCTAGGACTACAAAAACAAACAAACAACAACAATAACAACCAACCAACCCACCCCCTTAAAACCCCACGTTTCCTTGACGTTATCAAGATGATAGGACTGAGTGTGCAGGAGACAACAACCAACATCTAAAAATCTACCTCCATGAAATTCTTAAGAATCTAATGGTGTGGGGCATGGACACCATTTCTTCTCTAGAGAAGGTTGAGTTACTGCACTTGGCCCCTCCCACCACCAAGAAAGGAGCACACTCTTTAGTGGGCTTGCTTGGATTCTGGAGACAGCATTCACTCGCTTGGGTGTGACTCAGGTCCATAGGCCCAGTGACTCGGAAAGCTGCTAGCTTTGTGTGGGGCTTGGAACAGGAGAAGGCTCTTCAACAGGGCCAGGCTGCTGTGCTGTGCTGGGACCATAGGATCCTGCAGACCTGATGGCACCTGAGGTCTCAGTGGTAGACAGGGATGTTGTTTGGGCTTTTAGCAGGCCTATAGGTGACTCACAGAAGAGAACTTTGGGATTTTGGAGCAAGGCTCTGTCCTTAGCTGCAGACAACTATTCTCCCTTAGAAAGAGAGTTCTGGCTTGCTATTGGGTCTTAGTGGAAATTGATCATTTGACAACAGACTCGACTTGGAACTGCCACACTGAGCTGGGTGTTTTCAGGCCCTCCAAGTCACAGACTAGGATGTGTACAGCAGCAGTCCATTACTAAATGGACGTGGCACATGTGTGATCAGGGCCAAGCAGGTCCTGAAGTCACAAGCCCAAATGCCTACGGGTTCTGTTCCTGATACAATGCCTTCTGCTGAGATATAACTGTGAGTGCAGTTGACAAATGTGTACCTGGGAGGGATAATCTGCAGTGTCAACTTGACCACATCTGGAATTAACTAGAACCCAGGTGATGGGCACACCTGTGAGGGATAGTTTTTCTGAATTAAATTATGTGCAGTGGGAAGACACTTTTAACCTGGATCTTCTGAGGTGGGAGGATCCACCCTTGGCTTGGGCTACACCCTGGCAGGCAGCCTCTGTAAGGACACAGAAGCAAGCTTGATCTCGGCTGCTCGTTCTCGCTGGCAAGTCTGTGCCCTTACTGGCAGTGGAGCCTATGTCTTCGAATTCTAGTGCATACTGAAGGCCAGCTGAGACACCCAGCCTCATGGACTAAACAACTACTGGAATCTTGGACCTTCCATTGGTAGACAGTCACTGCTGGATTAGTGTCTAACAAATCCCACACAATTTTCACTCTGTAAGTTCTGTTCCTCCGGAGAACTCGGACTAATACACTCTAACTTTTTAATTTTTTTTTTTATATATATTTGGTATTAGACTTACATGTATGCCTGTGTGAGGGTGTCAGATCCTCTGGAACTGAAGTGACAGACAGTTGTGAGCTGCCATGTGGGTGCTAGGAATTGAACCTGGGTCCTCTGGAAGAGCATCCAGTGCTCTTAACCTCTGAGTCATTTCTCCAGCCCTCACTCTCCTAATGTTGATGGAGCTCAGGGAACACCACGTGACAACTATCACAGTCCTCAGCAGGAGCACACGGTGGTCAGCATCACCCTCTGAAAATGGAAAGCTTTGCTGGCTGATGTGAAACCGACATAGCTGGGGGCTCGAAGGCAACAAGGCTGTCTTCTCAAAGGTGATCCTGACCACGGTGTGCTCCTCAGCTTAGTGAGTCCCACAAACAAGCCTGGTCCATGGTGCATAGGGAGGAGGAGGTGAGGGAAGTGGGCTGACTAGCTGAATTCTGGGACCTCTAAACACATGCTTCAAAACAAGACTCTCCTGTTAGTTAGCACACGTCAATACAACTCCCCCGAAAAAAGGAAAGATAAATGAGGTTCGGGTGTAATGCTAAATAAATTCTCCTTTCTGTTTAAATGGCTTATACGTTCTATAAACAGGAGTTTTTAAAAATCTAAGCAACAAAACTGTTTTACGTGATTAAATCAAAAAGGATTAAATCATAGCAGGAAGGGAAAAGCTTTCCTCTTGATTTTTTTTTTTTTTTTTTTTTAATTAACTTGAGCCTCTTGATTTTTAAATACTCACCTGCTACCCTACCAGGATAAAATGTTCTAGGCAGAGAAGTTAACACAGACCTCCCAAAAGCTATAGTAAGCCAAGTCCTAATTAGGCATTGACGTGGTCAGATAGGAAAGTTAGGACTGTGTGTTGAATGCTTTTTATTAGAAATCATACAAACAGTAAAGGTGTTTGCTCTTCACCACCACAGGTCTTTTACCTGACAAAGTAATAAACCACAAATTGGAGAAAGCAGTCCTTGGGTGGCTTCAATGGTTGACCAAGTGTGTTCCTTCATATTTACTGAGAGCACAGATTCCTTGCCCCTGGTTTTTGGGAACAGGATAAATAGCATTGCTGTGTTTAGCTCTTGAGACCTCTCTCTCTACTACATGTAAAATTTTACCTCAGACAAAAACTTAATGGAGAAAGGACTTTGTGTTCTAAGTTCCACTGATGGAGCGGCAGCATCTCTCACGTCTCACCTGTCTGCTGTTATAAGCCCAGGCAACCAGTAATGTGGAACAGAAACATTCGCTGTAAACGATAATGTGTCCACTAGAATAATCTGTTGCTTTGTGTTTCTGTAAACAACAACTTCTCAAGGTTGAGAATATGAAGGACAATGAGGAAATCATGTAGGGAGGGTGTGCCTGTCTGGAGCCCCTGGCAACAGGGTAGGCAGACCATGGACATGGCTTTGCTTGGTGTAGCACTGCAGCCACGAACTGCCACACACGCTCTGGCTGGGAGAAGCAGCTACTCCAGGCTCAGGGTCTGGTCCTTTCCTGCTTTAAGGATGAGGAAAAACCTGCTGATGGTATAGTCCACCTCCCAGGAGCTGCAGCCCTTGGAGAGTGTGGCCTTTGGCCACCAGAGTAACTTGTCCACCAAGCAGGTCCTTTAAGCGTTGATTGATCTAATTATAGCTGATACTAAATTCTCTCAAGTCTCAAAAACATTTTACTTCAGGACCCAATGACAATTCATACCAGAGCCAACTCTCACCGACCTTTTCTATTTTTTGAAAGCTAGCAAAAATAATAATGGCATGTTGCCTATTGGTTGAACGCAAAAAACTAGTATTTCCCCTTTGTTTTACACTCCTCCTTGCCTTCCTCTACACAACTCCCTCAACACCTGCAGACCAGCAATGAAATATTTTATGTAAGGTCCACATGTAAACTGGCATGAGTCCAACTCCCCCCCCCCCCCGTTCTTTTTTTTCCGGAGCTGGGGACCGAACCCAGGGCCTTGCGCTTCCCAGGCAAGCGCTCTACCACTGAGCTAAATCCCCAACCCCGAGTCCAACTTCTTAATTATTTTCCTGCCTCAATCCAAAAAGGGTATAAGAAGCACACACTCGCTCACCAGAGCTCTGTTTATAAATGAACAGGGCAGACGTGAATGTCATACATTTAAGCAGAAGGAAAAAAATGTTAAAAAAATTTTTTTAAAGAAAAAAATTCTAGTTGGGGGGTGCTGGTACACACCTTTTAATCCCAGCACTTGGGAGGCAGAGGTAGGCGGATCTGGTAGTTTGAGTCCAGCTTGGTCTACAGAGTGAGTTCCAGGACAGCAGGGCTACACAGAGAAACTCTTTAAAAAGGGAGGGAGGGAGGGAGGGAAGAGAAATGTGAAAAAAGACAAGTCAAGAACTTCAAGCTGCAGTTTCTCTGAACCCTTGCAAAGCCAGGGTCTGTAGAGAAGACAAGGTAACAGAGAATGTGTACGTCTGCAGAGCTGAGCACTGTGGGAGCTCCTCTGTGTATGCACAGATGTCCGTGTGATCAGGGCAGGGTAGCCTTTCCTCCAGTTGGTGAAACAAGCTCTTCTCCCAGTCAACTTCCGGTTGGGCTCTTCTGTGAGAAAGCAGGTCTCACTCACCAGCAGCAGACTGAACAATGAGCATCTGGACTGAGGCTAGGAAGACCCTTCTACCTCTGGGAAGGAGCAGAGGCCCTCACAGAGTCCACCCTGCCCAGGTAAGGGCTTGTGGCCCATGTCTCCTACTTAGTAAGCCTATCTTTTCTATACCCATGGCTCTGGCTTAGGCTGCCAGGAAGCCTCCCCTCAGTTGCTTCCTAGGTGTTGCTAGGCTTCTGTCACTTGTCACTGGGCACATTTATTTGAGAGCCCTGTTCCCATGAGGGAGTTACCCACAAAGTTATGCGTAAACTTCAGGCATAGAATAAACTATTAAAGCCTGATGCTTGAAAATACAACTTTGAATTTGGTAGATCATTATAAAAGTCTGTTTCTGCTTTAAACCTAACTACGTTTCATTGTCATCTCATATGACTGACCATTACAACTATTCAGGGAGGACAACGACAACAATGATGACGACGACGACGACTTTTGAGACTGGGTTCTACTATTAAGTCCTGACTGGAACTTGTTATATAGAGCATGCTGGCCTTGAACTCACAGAGATCTACCTGACTCTGACTCCAACACAGTGCTGGGATTAAAAGCATCCACCGCCATTCCTGGCCAGAACTTATTTTTGCACACAAGTATCAGAAATCTTGGTCATCCTACACAGCATGGGTTAGGTCGACATCAGTGTCATGTGACAATATACCAACACTGAATGTAAAAACAGCAAAGCTTCAAAGAGGCCATGATCAAGTCCTTTTGCCTCTGGCACACTTGTAGCAGCTACCTGCAGGTATTTACTGAGAGTCTGCATCTATGCACACTCCGCTCCGCTCCACAGGCTCACCTGTCACAGCCTGGTGGTTTCTGAGTCTGGAAAGGACTGAAGAATTAGTACTTAGCATTTAGATCTGCAAATGGTAAAGAAGTACCCAATAAATACTATAATACTGTTGGCCTAACAGGGAATGCTGTTAGAGCTCTGATAAGAAGTGGGGAGGGTGGCAGAAGGCAGAGGAGAAAAAAGAAGAGAAATTCAATTTCGATGCAAGCAGGAAACTTATGATCCTTGTGGAATACACTGAAATGTACTAACAGAATTGGACCCACGTTTGCTTTTAGCAAAGCATTTGAAACGTGAGAAGAAGCTCCTACATAGTCAACTCTAAGAGGACAGCAAAAGCCTAAATCACAGGGTGCTGCATACAAGTCACAGGGAGCACACAGGACTGCACGGCGTGGCAGACTGGAGTCAACAGCAGAGAGGGAAAGAGCTGCCTCACTAGACACCTCTGCTCCGAAGCAGCACCACCCAGGTGCGTTTTCCTTGTGCGGATGCCTGTTACAGGCGAGCTGACGCAATGTGACGAGGAGGAACCTTTATATAGGAGTCCCAAGTGCCAAGGCTGTAAGTGACTTGGCATGTCTGGAAGGACAGTCTAACCTGGCTCTGTCACAGCTGCTTAGACATCTGTGGTTATTCTACAACACTGTCCTTCCCGCAGTGCCCACTGTGGACAACTCAACCTCTGTGGACTAATATTTGAGTCGGAAAGATGGATTCTGGAGAGCAGACCTCTCCTTTTAAACGAGGAGTGCAGTGTTAGAGGTGCACTGTCAGTCACATACGGCCAGCTCTGACACTCCACAGGCTCTCTTCAACTCCGCTGACGGTTGAGACTCCAATAAACTCAGCAGACGGACACATCACAGCTCCAAGAGGGAGTGACAGGCACAGGCACAGGAGTGTCAGAACAGAAACATGGAGGGCAGCCCTCCACATAGCCCTCCAGGGAAAACAAAGCACTGTCATCACTCTGAGGTCACACAGACACAGCTGTGGTGGCAGGAAAACTGAGACTGCACGTGAGGAATATGGCAGCTTTCTGAGGGCTGCCAGGTCAGTGAGGGGAAAGGAACATCCAGTGGGCAGCACTGCCAGACGCTGGCGGGAGACAAGAGACGGCGTAAAATATTTCTCATTTACTCTCAATATAGACTGATTTAATTTTCAAGCTTTTTTTTTTTATCCATAAAGAGTTATATACTACACTGTGTGTGTGTGTGTGTGTTTTCTATGGTGATCACGCAAGTATCTAGAGATTCTTCCTGCCCAGTCTGTGTGTATGTGTGAACCTACTTTTCAAGATGGAGTCCCACTATGGTGCACGGTCTAGCCTCAAACTCTAGGTAGGACACAAAAGATCCTCTCACCTCAGCCTGAGTAGAGGGGGCCATGGAAAGAAAGTCTCAGGATTTAGGGAACAGTGCAATAGCCAAGCACCTGCCTAGCAAGTTCAAGGTGGTCCTGGTCCTAACCCTAACACCAAACAAGTCCCACTCTTCATGGTTCTTACCTGGTTGGAGTTTGCTGGGATGTTGCTGTGCCCCAGCTCCAGGGAGGGGAGGAGGGCTGGCCCCTGCAGGTCCAGCAGCCTGTGCTGGGCTCACACTGGTCAGACTCCCTGTGGGCAATGGCTGGCCTCTCTTTAACAGCTGCTTCTGTTCTTGCTGGCGAAAGCGTGGAGGCACCTCCCGAGGCAGGTAACGGGATGCAGCTGGCTGCTGGCCACAGGCAGATGCACGTTTGCCATTGCTGCCGCTAGAAATAGTGCTGGTGGAAGTACTGGGACTGGTACCCGCAGGTTGGGGCTGGCTTGAACAGGTCTTAGTAAGTTCTGGCACTGAAAAGATCCAAAAGGAAAAATGACCCAAAGCTTCAGTAACCCTTTAAATGCCAATAAGACATGCACAGCACCTGAGGGGGCACTGCTTGTGTAGTTCACGTGTACATGAGTGAGTGGAGGCATGACCTTGTATGTGGCTTCTACAGAAACCACCGACCTCTGCACACTGGGTTGCACGACAGCAGTGATCATTTATGGAGACCTTACCTCCAACACTGCTGTGCTGTCACAGACGTGTGCTTTACAATCACTAACAAGTGTGTCAGTGAGACAGACAATTTGTGTCAGGCACAAAAGATCTGACCCTTAATAATACTCAGACTTATCTTCATCCTGAGTGTGAGCCGATATCCAAACAAAGAGGGAAAGCGTCTACCTAGTTAACTTGTCAACTCCTTTCCTTTTATGGCTGAATAAAAGCTT
Source organism: Rattus rattus (assembly GCF_011064425.1). Taxonomy (NCBI): domain Eukaryota; kingdom Metazoa; phylum Chordata; class Mammalia; order Rodentia; family Muridae; genus Rattus; species Rattus rattus. Next base: position 66,360,541 of record NC_046162.1, read on the forward strand.
TACACAGATGAGTTGAGAAACAATTCCAGGTATCTTATTTTATGTTCTGGAGTGTTCTGTCTGCATGTGCATGCCTGGTACCCATGGAGGCCAGCAGAGGCTATCAGATTCCTGGAACTAGAGTTACAGATGGTTGTGTGCTGCTATGTGGGTGTTGGGAACAGAACCTGCACACTGGATGAAGAGCCAGTGTGGTCGACTGTTCTCTCCAGCCATTTCAGGTATCTCTCTTAGGTACACACAAACCCCTTCCAAGTTACAACTATTATAAGACAACACTAGGGTCTATAAGCTATTTCTCCTTTCCTTTTATTGACAAATCCAATTAGCCCAGTCTTGATCTTCCAGCATAGACTCTATTGTGTATTAGGTAACCACTACACTGTCAGTGCCCTCAGGGCCTTTCTATCTTTCTATCACACACGCCTGTCAAGAACAGCACAGAATCCTCTCTCTACAGTGACTCTAAGCCTCTCAGCGTGCCCATTCTAGAGCACCCTATGTGTTCCTATGTCCATCTAAAGGCCTTTCACTCCCAAGCCTCTACTGCGTTACCACCCTATCTTTGCCTCTCATTCCCAGAAGATAAATTTGACTTTACTCTGCAGAAAAAATAAGAGCAATCACCACACTATTCCCTGTGCCACACACCTGTTAACACTCATCTAAGACTAGGACTGTGGCCTCTCCGGGTGGTGTGCCACACTTCTCAAACACTAGCGTCGCACAGAGGCACTGCTTTGTGCTTTGCTTTCTTCTCTCCTCGCGGCGTGTGTGTGCCTGGCGGGTCTCAGGGAAGGAAGAAAGGTGATGGTGCCTTCATGGGTTGTGCTTTTCCACCCATGACTCCAGAGCAGAGATGAAGACCCAAACATTGGGTCAGATTCCATTCGTTCAGATAAAAGAATGTAACAGCCACTGTCCCAGCCTTAGATAACACCTGCTGGTCCCTGTCCTCCTCTTCTGTTTGTGGTGTTTTCGTTTGCCTATAAGGCACACTGTGCAAGGTGATGATGACTTCCTGAAGCGCAAATCCAATGCCACAGTCTAGCCCAAAGACCTCTTCTGTGGTCACCACTGAGAGTCACTCTTGCCTTCCTAGTCTTCTTTCCTTCTGTCTAAGCCACAAAAATGACTAAGTAAATGACAACGCAGCCACAGATCTCAAAAGATTAAAAGAGACAGGAAGGCAGTCCATCACATAAAGGTATTTGCCACATAAACCTGGAGATCTGAGTTCAATCCCTGGAGCCCGATGTAAAGGTACAAGGAGAGAACTGATCCCACACATTGATGCATTCATCTCTGACCTTGGTGTGTAGCTGTGGAATGCACACCCTCCTGTCCTATGCAATATCACCTAACTAACTAAACAAAAGGACAGATACAGGACTATTTTTTGTTGTTGCTAAATCCATTACAGAAAAAGAAATTCACGGGGCTGGAGAGATGGCTCAGCGATTAGGAGCACCCGACTACTCTTCCAGAGGTTCTGAGTTCAATTCCCAGCCACCCACCACATGGTGGCTCACAACCATCTGTAATGGGATCTGATGCCCTCTGCTGGTGTGTGTGAAGACAGCAACACTGCACTCACATACATAAAATAAATAAATCTAAAAAGAAAAAGGAAAAAAAAAAAAGAAATTCACATTAAGTAAGCAATTGCTGTAAGTCACTTACTTTGTTTTTCCATCTAAGCCACCAAAGTCTAAGACATACGAACACAATATTCAGTTCCTTGTCCCATGTTGCTTGTCTGGCAAATTAGGTGAGTCTGATATCCAGGGAACCTCCCTTTGCCCTTGTTAACTGCTACCAGGAGAGAATAAAGACTGACAGAAATTCAGAAAAATGCTTCTCATGATTTTAAAGGATGGAAGAAAGCAAAGAATGCATCACAGAGACCAGCTATGGGCTCCTAAGTCTACACTCGCTATCGTCCAGCCCACTACAGGAGACGTTTGCTGTTGACTGGTACAGGAACAGAAGCTGTTTGTGCTGTTAGACTACTGGACACACAAGTCCCCTAGGAAAGGACCGCAGCTGTCCGGTATCCTCGTGTCTCCTATGCATATTACTGCACAGCATGCAGACAATTCTGAACAAATATGACTGCCACCCCCCACCATGTTCCTTGCTGTGAAGCTCTTGTTCATCATCACAGAATGGCACAGGAAAACACCACGCTCAGAGACAGGTCCTTCTCTCCATCCCACTCAGCAGGCTGGTCGGTGGCAGCTGCCTATCTCCCACTGCTCTTTGGATCCTTCATACCAACGGACTCCAAATTCTTGTTCTCAGTCATGCTCTGGGTTATTCAAGAATGGGCACCCACACTCAGGGAGCCTCATCTTTGAAGCAAACACAGCCCCAGTGTTGCCTCCAGCCCCGGGCACAGGCTCTATCTTCAGCCATCAGCTGGGTAGGGCCACTTGGAAGTCATTTCCCTTCCAAATGAAAGTAGCCAAGAGTGGAGCAACAAGGCCCTGGGGATAGGCCAAGGGTCTCTTTCTGGAGGACAGTAGGAAGGCACGACCCATGAGTTCTTACCCAGCTGAATCGACAACTGGGAAAACAAAAACTGTAACCACACGAGGCCACCAAGATGTGCTGTGAGTGTAAGGCAGACAGTCCCTGTGACCAATCGTGGTGGCATGAGCCTGCCGTCTGAGCACCTGGATGGGGAAGGCAGAATAAGGGAGTTCAAAGTAATCTCAGCTACACACCGAGCTTAAAGGCTAGCGCAAGCTACATGGGACCACGTCTCAAACAAAACAAAATGTGAAGCCACACACCTGGGCTCAAGGGATCCTCTGTTTCAGTCACCTGTACAGACGTAGGCAGATGTCATCACCATAAGCTAACTGGAATTTCTTCTCTGCTCTGTCTCCCCTTCCCTCCTCCTCCTGCCTCGTCATCTCTCTTGTCCTGTTCTCTCCCTTCTGACGATCACATCTAGGGCCTCCCATGCACTAAACACACACATTCTATCACTGAGGTACACACAGCGCTTTGCACTATGATTCTGCTGGATAGTACTGTTCCAGAAATGTTAGTATGCTCTCCTTAAGAAGAAAAGTTTGAGCAAATTTCTCAGAAATATATTACATTTAAAAATTTGCTCTCTCGAAGCTAGAGAGATGGCTCAGCGGTTAAGATCCAGAGGACCTGGGTTCAGTTTTCAGCATCCACATGGTAGCTCACAACTGCCTGTAACTCAGGTTCCAGGAGATCTGACATCCCCACACAGAGATACATGCAGTCAAAACACCAATGCAAATAAAATATAAACAAATTATACATGTGCGTGCCCGCGAGCGCACACACACACACACACACACACACACACACACACACACACACACACACACGGGAGGAGGGGCAATCTGAGCACATAAAATAAAAAGAAATATATTTTGGTTGAAGCTGAAGCAGAGTAGGAGCCCAGCAGTCGTGAGAGGTCACAGGCTGTTTCAGGTGGCAGATCTCACTTACAGCTCTGTGCTCCACGCTGATGTGCTCCACACTGATGTACACTAATGGAGACTGGGGTCCTACAGAGTAGAAGGAACAGGCTCAGTTCCTGGTCTACATTGTCTCTTTCCTCAGACAGCTGCCTGCTACAGAACAGCTAACACCCTGGGCTGGTGCTGGTCCTTGGGACTCAGAGAAAGAAGAGATGGCTGAGTGAGCAAAGCAGTGCGGCAGCCCATCCGCAACCCTGAGCAGTGCAGCCGCCCACCCGCAACCCTGAGCGGGGCCAGCCCACCCGCAACCCTGAGCGGGGCGAGCTGCTCTGCCGGCCTCTGTGCATGAAGCGCTGATAAAGCCTCTGACTGAAGTCAGTATTTTTGGCCCTCTGCTTTTTCAGAACTAAATTTCTGATTCTGTTCTTGCCCTAAGACACAGGGTATTGAGCCCACTCTGCCATCCTCTTCTTCTGACAAATGCATCTAGGGCCACACTACAAAAGAACAAAACTCTTAAGAATCACTGCCTAATGCGCATTTCATGTTGTTCTGAAGTGAGGGCGACACCTGCTGGCAAAGACAGTCATCTAAGAAGTGAGTCTCTGAAGGCTCGCTCTCTCCAGAAGTCAGGACTTCAGCAGCACCAAGTCCTCGACCAAGCAGGCTCCAGACGTCGGATGTCAGTTGGGAAACTTTCCAACCTTTTGAACTCAGCATCTCTAAAGAGCCTCCAGTCCCGGGCTGCTCAGCTTTGGTCCTGCCCTCGCAGAGCCTCTACAGCCAGCCACAGCCATCACCACGCTCTTGCTCCTGGCCACCCTCTGCTGACTTGCGGCCTTGCTTCCAGTTTCCTGGCACTGCTCTGGCCTCAGACAGGATGACCCTGGCTGCCTACCCGCTCCTTCTCCAGCTCTGCTACATACACACTCAAAGTGGTGCAGGGTCAAACGACCCTCACTGCTTACGACACAAATCTTAGTAACTCAGTCACCTCTCCATGCCTTTCTCTGCCTTATGGTCTTCTGAGGAAGAAGGTGCTCATTCGCTCAACAGCCATATGAATTTATTTATTCAGTTGTTGGCCTGGGGCTGTAGGGAGGATGGCAGCTAGGAGCCACCTATGTGATCTAGTGGGCCTGAGAACTGACATTTGCAGCTATGTTCTGTACCAAGGCATCACACCAGTGACTCTGAAAGGAATTAAAATTAAATTAAGTGCTACTTGCAATTAGTGCCCTAAATAACAAAGTTAAATGTAAAGTTATCTTAATAGTGGCTACTGACAACAAGAATAATTTCATTTAAAGGAAGACCAGGTTGAAAGCCGTGCTATATCAAGCTGAGTGAGCAACACAACACAGTGCAGCACTAATGCCCGCCAACCTTTTTGAACTCCTCCATGTCAGTTTCTACCATGGCAACACCCTGGGCAGACGACCAAGGATGCATAAAGCTCACGGCTGCTCTCCTGCTCTCCTTTGCTCAGTCTGTCTGCCGCCCTCAGTGTGCAAGCTCGGGGACAGACAGGGCTCCCTGCACCTCAGGAGGAGGCTTGAGTACGCTTTGGTCTCAGGTGCTCGGGCCACTATGATGAACACGGCTCCAGCAGGGCTATGTGCATCAGCTTTACCATGCTAGTAAGTGTGAGGGGAGCTAAAGTCTAGGTCTACTTCCCAGCAAATGTAGAATGTGCAAACTGCCAGAAGAGGGAGCCCATGTCAAATCACCCATTAGTGAGGGGAGCTGGTGAGAGAAGGAAAAGGGCCCACAACAGCAGACTTACAAAGGTCACCTCTGGCAGGCTAGCACCCTGTAGCCTTCATCACACACTCCCCACTGCCAGCTCCCCAAGTGCTGAACCCATCTTCTGTTTAGCTCTGGAAAATGTCCCACCTCCCAACCTCAAGCCCAGCAAAGCCTGTTCCCTCTGTGGGGGTCTAACTCTTCTCCTGTCTCTCATCCAGGCTTATGAAATTCTGGTCACCTCTCAGATCTCAGTCCAGCACTACTCACAGATTCCTTGTCTACTTCAGTTTCCCCCGCCCTCTATCCTCATCCAACCAAGTCCCTGTGTTGTCCAGCGCCACAGCAGTTACCACAGGCACTCGGAGTAGATGGTTGTGATCTGCATCCATCCTCCGTAAGACAAGAACAAAGTGTTTTTCTATCTCTCTTCCACGGGACTGGGTTTCTCTATGTAGTTTTGGCTGACCTATAAAACTCATTATGTGGACCAGGCTTGGCCCTGAACTACAGAGATCTACCTGCCTCTATCCCAAAGCTAGGATTAAATATGTGTGCCACCATGCCCTACTCTCGTTTATTTTTAAAAGCAAATAATCTTCTAGTCCTTAAAAGGACAGAGATGGTTGGGGATTTAGCTCAGTGGTAGAGTGCTTGCCTAGCAAGCGCAAGGCCCTGGGTTCCATCCTCAGCTCCGAGAAGAAAAAAAAAAAAAAAAGGACAGAGATACTCAATGAAAAGATGACTAACCGTCAATCGTTTCAGGTAGAAAATTTGATGTAAGTAAATCACGTAAGAAACTGATTGCACTTCCTTGCTTATGTACCCAAGTCTCTGTGAGAGCATCAGCGAGAACAAGAGCTCACCCAGAGCACCCGACAGGTCTCTGTTCCTGGAAAGTCAGTGAGTGAGCTCACTAGTAAACTCCAGTAGCAGAGTGTGAGTAATGCAGCTCGCACTATGTAGGAACGTCATCGAGTCACACATGGTCTCAAAGAGGACAGTGACACAGACATCAGGCTACCTTCTGTGCAGCCTATGAGGATAGCTGAGCATCACAAGTAGCAGTGTGAGGACAGGTGGTTGATGGGAACAGACACGTCTCAAACAGATCCACAGATGGCAAGTAGGGCCCTGAGAATAACGCTGCACACTGTGCTCGCCAACCTGACGTAGGCTGAAGCCATCCCAGAGGAGGGACCCTCTATAGAGAAAACAACCTCATAATATCAGGGTGTCGGCGAGACTGTAGAGCATGCTCTTACATAGTGACTGAGGAGGGCGGGCGGGCTCAGGCCATTGTGGGTGGAGTATCCCCTGGGTTGGTGATTCAGGCTTCTGTATGAAAGCAGTCTGAGCAAGTCATGGGGAACAAGCCAGTAAGCAGCACCCCTCCATGTTCTCTGCCTCAGGTCCTGTGTCCAGGTTCCTGTCTTGTTTGAGTTCTTGTCCTGACTTCCTTCGATGATGAACAACCATATGAAAGTGTAAGCCGGATAAACCTTTCCTCTCCTTTTTAGAGATTATTTATTATATATAAGTACACTGTACTTATTCAGACACACCAGAAGAGGGCATCGGATCTCCTTACAGATGGTTGTGAGCCACCAGGTGGTTGCTGGGAATTGAACTCAGGACCCATGGAAGAGTAGTTGGGTGCTCTTTAACCGCTGAGCCATCTCTCCGGCCCTCTATCTTACTTTTTGGCCATGGTGTTTCATCAAAGCAAACACCATTAACTATTAGTAATCATAACAAGGCCAAATAAAACACATACTGGTGGAAGGCAGAACTGTGAAACAGTATAATCACTTTGGAAACCATTTTGCAGCTTCTTGAGAAAATTATTATAGCTATTCTCTTCCATGTATTTGCTCAGGTAAATCCAGGTATATAGCATTCTAAGACCTGGACACGAATGCTCAGAAAAGCTGAAAAACAGAAAAACCAAACGCCCAGGCACGGGTGAACGGATGTGCAAGCTCATGGTATGCATGCACAATGGCACAGTACCCAGCAAGAAAAGGGGGAGCGGGGTTGGGGATTTAGCTCAGTGGTAGAGCGCTTGCCTAGGAAGCGCAAGGTACTGGGTTCGGTCCCCAGCTCCGAAAAAAAAGAACCAAAAAAAAGAAAAAAAAAAAAAAAAAAAAAAAAAGAAAAGGGGGAGGAACCAGGGGCACATGCGTGCATGAATTCCCAGGTATTCTGCTCAGCAAGACAATGACATATGAGCCCATTCATTATCCATTATGAAAGAGAGTGAACTCCACGGCAGAAAAAGGCCAGTGTTTGCTCAGGGCAGATGGCCAAGGAGGAGGTAAAAGAAATGGGAGTGGAGAGGATCAGAGAAACTCTTGGGGGTTGCTTGGTGTCACTTTGATGGTGGTAATGGTTTCACAAGGGCACACATTCCAACATGTGGCAAATTGTTCTCCTTTAATATGTGCAATTTACTGCATTTCAATTATAACTCAGTAAAGCTACTGTGTGCACACACACACACAGCCAAAGCTTGTGTGAGCTGGGAGAAGTACATGTGACCTGTGAGTCTGAAACTTAACCCCACCTCCATTCTTTCACACTGAAAGAATATGGTTTCACACGGTTTGCACTGACTTCAATAAAGGTTTTCTGAGAACTAACAATTACAAAGTGAGCACAGTCAGCCCCACACTCAGCCCACTGAGACCTTAACTCAGTAATCTCCTGAGAAGAGCCACAACCAAACATCAAAGCATTTGCTATTTCATGAACATAATCAATCATTTATGAGTAGTGCCACGTGACTGTGGTTAATTTTGCCCTCTACCTCCCAATTCAACCCATGAAAAAGTCTCAGAAAACATGATACAAAATTGGGGCTCACAAAGTTCACAGATAAAACTATTCTTACTTTCCATATCCAAATTAAGGGCAGGGCCCTAAATAAAGCGACTGCTGCTATCTGAACACCAGTTCCTGAACAAGGCAGGAGTAGCATATAAGGTAGCACATCTTACAGCAGGACGCTATCCACCCATCCTTGCTCCTGCCATGAGACACTGAGGGTCTCACTGGGGCAAGGGCTTGGTGTTCAGCTGCCCTTCTTCAGTCACCAATGCAAAGAGAATGTCCAGGCTGACCCTGTCTGTGAACAGACTGGCAGGAAGGCTTCATAAATGGCTTAGTGCTTAGGTTGGAGGGAGCATAAGCTGTGGAAAGCAGTGGACGATATGTATTTACATTAACATATAATGAGATATACAGGATGGCTAATAAACAGTAACTGGGAAATAAGAAAGTTCTCTCAGGATTGTGGGGTGGGGGCGAGTGCGCACGCCTGTGCATACCTTGGACAAGGTCTCCATTCTGTAGCCAAGGCTAACCTTGAACTCATGACCCTTCTTCAGTTTTTGATTTTAACCAAAAATTTTCAACAAAGTGTTTTGTTTTGCTTTTGTAACAAAGGCATTAACGTTGAGCTTCCTGTAGCAACAGAGATAGTGAAGGCCCAGAGAGAGAGAGATCCTGGTGAAAGACAAGAATGAACCCACCAGTTGCAAATGAGCTGCAGAGAGGAGCAGCAGTGTGTGTCTCCTGTCTACAAAGAAAACAGGGCTCCCGACAGCACAACCTGAGGGCAGGATGATCTACACTCATGTACTCATCAGTAAACAAGAATGAGGCTTCCACAAAGTAATTACTGGCCAGGACTTGAAAAGGTGCTGGAGAAAAGGCTTAGTGGTTAAAGGGCACTGGCTGCTTTCACACGAGGCAGCTCACAACCATCTACCATCCATGTATGTGTGTGTATATATATATATATATATATATACACACACACATACACACACACATATATATACACATTATATATATACAGCCTCTGTAGATAGATATACAGCCTCTGTAGATATATATATATATATATATATATATATCCTCTGTAGATATATACACAGCCTCTGTAGATGTATATACAGCCTCTGTAGATATATATACAGGCACAATGCCCAAACACATAAAATAAAAATACATATTTTTTTAAAATATTTGTTTTGGGGTTGGGGATTTAGCCCAGTGGTAGAGCGCTTGCCAGGAAGCCCAAGGCCCGGGGTTCGATCCCCAGCTCCAAAAAAAAAAACCAAAAAAAAAAAAAAAAAAAAAATATTTGTTTTGTCTATACGAGTATACTGTAGCTGTCAGACACACCAGAAGAGGGCAACAGATCCCATTACAGATGGTTGTGAGCCACCATGTGGGTGCTGGGAATTGAACTCAGGACCTCTGGAAGAGCAGGCAGTGCTCCTAAACCCTGAGCCATCTCTCCAGCCTCTCCCCACTCCCCCACCCACCCACCGGAAAATGATTGTTTTTTTTTTAAAAAAGAAGAGATAGCCAGAGACAATCTCTACTTTAATTATGATTTTGAAAAAGAGAATTTCTAGAAAACCCAATTTCAAATTTATAAGGGAGAGAAGTGGTCTCAGACTGACATGTGGGGAGGGACTCCTAAGGCCCACCCCTGCCAGGAATGGTGCTGTCCTTCCTGATACCAAGTGCCCCACTGGCTGTAGACATGGAGAAGGGGGCAAGGGTCCACTGTATCATGTCCCACAAATCCTCCATGCTTGGTAGTGAACTCTGTAGCTATAGATTTCTTCCTATCCCCTATGACAACAGAGCAACAAGGGGACTCATTAATGCTAAGGCCTAGAACAAGCACGGAGGCAGTGAGGGTCCTGGGGAGAGGTGGGAACAGGCAGGTGTGGTCCCTGCACTACCTGCTGTCAGGCCAGGCCATGGCAGCGAAGCAAACACCACAGCGAGGGCAGCTCATAAATGCAAGCCTGCCTCAGCCGCTGTGTAGCGCATCTCACCACACCAGTGTCTGTCTGAAACCAGCACCAGGCATGAGTGCGCCTCGCAGCAGCTGATTCTGGTGGGGCTGAGCAGTGACAGGATCTGAGAAAAATCAAAACCTGACATCGCTAATATTCCCTAGAGAACAAACTAGGCCAGAGAGGCAGCATGGTGCTTAAGAACACTTGCTGCTCTTTCAGCACTTACAGGTCAGCTCAAACCACCCTGCAATTCCAATGGCTCCAGCACCCTCTGTTGGCCTCAAAGAATGCCAGGCACACATGTGGTGCACATACAAACATACAGGCAACATGCTCATACATATAAAATAGAAATAATTAGCTAAAGTAGAAAATTATGTACAAGACTTTAGAGCCTTTATAATTCTACGACACAAACAACTGTGTTTAGGACAAATCCAAAGGCCACATACAGCTACCAACAAACTGTTCCCCCCAAAAAATCAGCAACTCAGGGGAGATACAAGAAGCTGGCAGTCAGTAATCCCCAGTACAAACACTCATCAGCATAGTAACAGAAACCAGTAATTCCACAAGGGGCAGGAGATGGATTTCAGTCACCACACAGTTGTGAGCAGTCACAGCCTGAGAAGTAAAGAATCATAAATGACAATGAAACAGGTTGTGAAAATGGGACACATACACACACACACACACACACACACACACACACACACACACACGAACGAGGGGTGGGGAGGATATCAACAGTGTAGGATGAGTCCCACATTTATAAATGGCAGAAAAAACCACTGTTTTATTTGAGATCATAAATTCAGATACAGCCATAGCCAGTCCTTTTGGAGCCTTCTGAAAAGATTCTAACAGAGCAGAGGAGACGACCTTGAACCCTGCTGCTTCTAATGCCCATTACCAGCAAACCCATCTCTAGGAACTAAGACTAAGGACTGACATACAGGGTCAAAGCTGTAGTTCCACTAGTTCTGCATTTACTAATAGAAAAACCAACAACTTAATCTAAGTCCTGCTCAATTATGAGTTCAGATTCTACACATAATTTTGATATTAAAACTACAAGATGCCAACTAGATACGAAGTATTATACAGAGCAGGTGACAGAACTTTTGCAAAAATCCTTATGATGTAAGCATCTGCATGTGCAGTTGTGTGTCCCCGGGAAGACAAAAGAAGGAAAACCAGTCAGTGCCGCAGTCCTCCACTGGACCCCAGCGACTCCAGCTGCCACACCACCCTTCCCGTGTGGGCTGGCTCATCTGTCCTTACGGCAGCTCTAGCAGGCAGGAGCAATCCATCGCCTTCTCTCATTTTAAAGATGTGGCACCTGAAGACTAAAGCAGCGCCTTGCACGATGGAACAGAGCTGGCCTCTGTGACCCACGGCGTGTGCCTCTCCTAACTGTCCCTATGGACTCAGGTGTGAAGGTGGGCGTCTGGGAGTACAGCTTCCCTGAGCTTAGCATACCCAGCACGCCTGAGCTACATCCACTGAGAGCTGCCTGTGCTCCCACTGACACTGTCAAAACAACAGGCCAGCCAGCCCTGGAAAGAAAGACGCCTCTGACCGTCAGGAAGAGAGAAACAAGCTACGCTGCGAGAAGTAGCTGGCAGTAAGGACTTTCAAGCTTTAAAAATATTGTTTTCTTTGGGTCTTCTTATTCCTGAATTTGATCCTTATTTGGTGGGAATCAAATCAAAAGGAAATTTTAAAGTGTTGTTTAAAATGCAGATGACCTTTTCTAGGCAGTTTTATATTAATCTAATGACAATGAAAAAAACACAGAATAAAATCAGTCATAAATGAAGAGCTTCACAATGTATACTGAAAGTACAATCGAAGACAGTTAGAGCCTCTGTTTTCACCCGCCAGGCATCAATTAAGAGGTTGATGCTCTTGCAGAGGACCTGGTTCAGTTTTGGGCACCCACATGGTGGCTCACAACTGTCTTAATTCCAGTTTTAGGAGATCCAAGGCTCTCTTCTGGCCTTTTGGACATTGCACACACTTGGTGCACAGACAAACATGCAGGCAAAATACCCATAAACATAAAATAAATTTTACAAAAGTCACACCATTGCAAAGTTTGAAGCTACTATAAAAAGTATTCCCCTCACAAAATATATTATTAAAAAAAAAAACTTACCTTTGGTTTTTTGATCAGCAGCCTGAGGAAGAAAAAAAAGAGAGAAACTTTTTAGAGACAATTGAATGCAATGTCCACACTGATGAAGGTTTATAGGCAGACTTTTAATTATCTTAGGGTTTTTTTCTTAGTTTCTTTGAGACATGGAGCCTTGACTGTCTTGCAATTTACTGCACAGACCAGGTTGGCCTCAGTCTTACAGAAATCTGCCTACCTCTGTTTTCCTTTCATTTTAATTTGGGGGTCGGGGGAGCAAGCGAGTGAGTGTGAGTGACTATTGGGACTAAGACTTTTAATTCTTAAAATTTTAAAAGCAAACCTTTTATTTAGCTAATTTACTACTGAGAAAAATCCTCCTCTGACTACAGGACAGTGCTAAGTTAGTGACTGGCAAACATTTTAATGGACACTATCTGAACTCCCTGTGTGTCAGTCTAGAAGGATCCTTCCAACCTCACAGCTCAGTACAGAGATGAAAGCAAGGGTGGGTAGTATAATTTGGCTATTTTACATGCAACAAAATAAAAAATATGACTATAAGGTTTAAATTAGAGCTCTAAAAAACAGAATTTTTTTAAAAGAAAATATTTCTAACTGTTGAGTCATCTCTCCAAACTGGTTTACAGAACTTATTTATTTATAAGGATTTATAAAGAATGTTTACTAAGACTATAACAATTATTTCTAGCTTTTCTAATACTGTCAGTTTCCTGGTTCTCCCTGATGTCTCAGATAGGGCTACTGTGGGTGGGCTGGGCTGGGCAGTCCATTCTCAGGAGGTAGCAAGTGCGTTCTTTACACAGAAGCTACGCTGCCCTGGACATAGCTTCAGTGCGTCCGACGCTGTAGAAAAGACCTTCTGTAACTGGCACTCTGTACTCGCCTCACTAGCCAAGTGTCTATATTTACTCATTACAGACTCAGCATATTGACGTAAAACAGTACTAGAATCAACTGTGGACACGAGACAGCCATGTTAATGCAGACATGACATGGGAGGACATGGAAGGAGTCCTAGCAAACCTTTTTCTGAGCACCTTCCTTCTTTTTCTTGTCTTCCTGCTTTTTCTTTTTCTTTTCTTCCATCAAACGTTCCTCTTCTTGTGTTTCCTGTTCTTTTACCCTATTAAATATTTAAGAAGCAGTGTTAGTATGATGACTACTTTAAAGCCAATGAAGAAGTAAAGAAGCAACCAGGAGTGAGGGCACAGGACTGTAATTCCAGCTGTCTGGGAGGCTGAGGCAGGAGAATCACAAGTTTAAGGCCAGAGTGGCCCACAGGCTAACCCCTAGACTAACCTGTATGTAGGAGGGTGCTGCTGCCATAGCTCAGGTGCTTGTGGCCTTGTACGTGAGGCCCTGGGTTTGAAACTCCACACTCAGGACACAGGGCAGGGATATTATTTGTGCACAAAGTCTTGAGCTAGACAATGTCATCAACATGATAGAGCCACTTTGAGAGGAGTCAGAAATGGAGGTTCCCCTCCAGTATGACAGCTGCTGCCCTGCTTTTTTGTCAAGTGGCTTAGCTGTCTCGTTTGTTCTGCCCACAACTGTGGAGAAATCGACTAGTGCAGGGCTTTGTGTGGGGTCTACAGAGTAAGGACACTCAGTGCTGTCTCAGAGACTGCCATCACTGGTGCTCCCTATTAGAAATGATCTGTGATTTCTATCCACCTCATCCAACAGATCAGGCTCTGTGGAGGTGATTCCCATGTATGCTCTAACTTCATGTTTGTCTGACACGGATTATCTTTTTATACAGAGCCCTGTTCAGCTGGAGAGCTATTACAAGATACGCAACATGGAAGAACTCTGTTTTAAAAAGTGAAGACAGCTAACAGCTAGGCTGTAGTGCTATAGCTAGCCCAAGTGGTGTGCATGCATCAGGGGTCACTATCTCTTTCCTGATGGCTCCATGCTCTCCCAGTAACACAGGCTCTGGCCCTTCTTTCAGTCAGCACCATGGGGAGCTGCAGGAGGAAGGGCCCTCTTGACACCTGTTACTGTGGCACTGTGAGGTTAGTATGTGGGTTTGAAGCCCAGATGCTGGCTGGTTACAGGCCTAGGCTTAGCATGGGCAACCTTGGCTCTGGCAGTCTAGCATCCCATCCAATGGCACTCTTAACACTGAACTAATTCCAGTCCCTACTACTAGCCACCTCCCAACGGTCTCTCATGGGACTCCTCCTCACACACACACCGGACTCCAAGTCTGCTGCACCAATAGTCCACACACACACCTAGCCATCCATCAACACGCCCAGGGCTCCTTTCCAATAGGAGCACAAGCTGAGGGGCTCCTGGCTGTGACTGGCTTGCATTCTGCATGTGCTCTAGCTGAAGAACAGGGAGTTAGCTTAAAGTGCTTCCTGGTGCTCATTCAGCACATCTGTGCCATGCCCTGTGAACGTGCACCAGCTTTCCAGTGGGGCTTCCCTTCTTAGCCGGGGCTTCATCAGCTTAGGGTTCTGCCGCTTCTGTAGTTAAGTCTTCATTTGTTTGTTTGCTGAGACAGGGTCTCAGTATGTGGCCTTGACTGGCCTGGAATTCAGTAGACAGACTAGACTGGCCTCAGACGCAGAGATTGCCCCTGCCCCTGACTCCTGAGCACTAGAATAAAAGGCATGTGTCACCATGCCCAGTTTACAGTTAATCCTATTATCATGACTTATTCCTTGAATGAACTAGATCCATTTACAAGGCTTCCATATCCCTACTGGACCTAGACTAATGCAGGTACCAGTGAGATCAACAGCTAAACTAGAACAACAACATAACCCAAGCCTCGTCCAAGCAGCACTCACCCATGCATAGATGCTGCTTTGTAGTTAATAATTTCGCATTTAACAATGTATTTTGCATACAACTATCCATATAAGGAATTTCAAACTAAAGCCAGATTGTTCATAACAAAATACTATCATAATAAAACCAATTTAAATTGATATGGTGGGGGTTATCTGTGAATATTCTTCCTTCGAAACAGTGATTACTCAGTCTGTGACTTCCAATCAGAATTAACTTGGGAAGCTTAAAAACTTCCAAAACCAAGACTGCTTCAACCAGATGGATGAAATCTTTGTGCACGAGACTCTGGCCTTAGCAGTATTTAAAACTTTCCATGACTCCTGAATCTCTACATATTATGAACTTTGAAAAGTGACTACTCATCTAATGATCTGAGAGATGCTCTCCAGGAATGTTTTCATGGTAAACGATGTACATATAGCTGAGCCATTTGCATGCAAGAATTCTAGCTGCAGGCAGTTCTGAGTATGACCAGGTATGTTGCAACCATGCAGCTTTCAGTCACACATCTAGAAAGAAAACATGTTGCCCTCAGGCTTTCTTAATCTGCAGCACATGGAGAGCCTTAAATTACCCGAGAGGGAATGTGAGAAAGCAGGTAGGGAGGTAGGGCCTTGTTCTGGCTACAGAGGTATTTATTCAACAGCAGGAAGAAGAAAATGGCTTCAGCTTAATTCTATTCATCAGCAAATTAAAGAACTAAGGCCAGCTCCTTACAGCTCCTTGTTTACATGACAAAGCGCCCCAGCAGCGTCACTCCTACTCTCTAACTCTTACAGTACATCTGCCACTTTTCATTATTAATTTAAAAGACCAACATCTAATCACGCTTTTATTTTATAACCTAATACATGCCCGTGGCAAAGCACTCATAGTACAAAAACGAAAGGAAAGACTCCCTTCATGTGTGTCAACTGGTATCATCTTAGAGGCAATGTAAGCGGAAAGTTTCTTGGGGATCCAGGAATGCTCTTTAAAGGACTGGGGGCAAAGCACTTGCTCCAGCACATCTATGGCCTTGGGTCACCACCCTTCACAAAACAAAGCAGCTGTGACCCGCTGGTGGCTGCTGGTGGTGCGCACCTGCACATCCCAGGAAGCTGGAGTGTCTTGAAAGTGAACTAAACCAAAACATTCTTCATGTGCGTTTTCTTTCTTCCCTTCAATTCTTCCTCCCCCATCACCCCCGGCCGTCTCAGGTAAGAGTATCTCTGTCTAACATCTCTGGCTGGCCTGGAATAGCTTTATGGACCAAGTTGGCCTCGAACTCACAAAGACCCGCTGTCTCTGTCTCCTGAGTAGTGGAACTAACTTGCAGAGCACCACTGCTGCCTGGCTATATGCTTCTTTTTAAAAGCAATGAACGAGGTGTACTTATTATCCCCTTTCCTCTGTATTACTTACTGATTTGTCCCAGTGGAGATGGGGCTTGTTTCCTTTTTGTGGTTTTGGTAATGGTGGGTGGGACCAGCGTAAGTGGGGCTCACAGGTCTGTGGAGGAATGCTTCCTCAGTGAAGGTATTACAGCTCTAAAGGGAGAGACATCCTAGCACAGGAGAGCCAAGGAATAAATACCCTAAGTCACACTACACAACAAACCTCACACCAGGGATTTACTGGATGAGACCTAGGAGGGAAGCTGCCCCTGACTGGGCAAGAAGCAGCAGGAAACTGCGCAGGAGACAAGTTTTACACAGGGTTTCTTAGAGGGGGAGGTCCCAGGGCAGAGATTTCAAGAGAGGAATCTGATCTTTTGTCCTACAGCCTGACTCTGTTGTTGCTTCAAACAGGCGAACAACATGTGGCACATGGAGGTCACATTTTAACTTTTCTGTGGAACTTTTTCTTCACTCCTTTGAGGCAGGGTCTCACTATGTAGTCCCCTGGCTGGCCTGGAACTCACTATGTAGGTCAGACCAGGCTTAAGCTCATGGAAATCCACCTGCTTCTGCCTCCCAAATCCTAAGATTAAAGATGTGCACCACCAGGCTCAGCTGCTGTTTCAAGTCTTTTATTTTTTAATGATTTTTTTTTTACTTTATGTGTATTAGTGTTTTGCCAGCCTGTCTGAGGGTGTCAAAACTCCTGGAGCTGGAATAACAGACAGCTGTGAGCTGTCATGTGGGTGCTGGTAATTGAACCTCGTTCCTCTAAAGAGCAGACAGTGCTCAGAACAGATTAGCCATCTCTGGTTTTAAGTTTTTAATTATTCCTGCATGTGATCGTATTTTACACTTCTCCCCTCACCTAAAGTTTAAAAACCCAGCCTTTAAAACAAACAAAAGCCAGGGCCCCATGTATCTATCAAGGCTGGCACTGTGTTGAACTGTATGTAGCCGAGAATGACCATTAACTCCTGATCTAGGTACATTTATCTCCCAAGTGCTGCTATTTCCAGAGCTCTAGCTCCTTTGGCTGGAAGCAGTCCTTACTAGAACTGACAACATAACATGCACACCAGTTTTTAAAAATTAAAACTTCTGCTAAAGTGTGTGCTGCAATTTCCCCTTTAAGCATTTTCGAGCATGTGCAGCTCAGGTCTATCTGTGCAGTTCATAAGCCTCAGGCCCCACCAAATGAGTCTAGTTTTCTCCCCTTATGCAAGACTCTTCTTTTTGCAATAGATAAAGGTCTTACTACAGAGGTCCACACTGGCCACATGCAGAGAGCAGTGACAGTGGACAACCCCAACTCCTAAGCTCAGGGAGCAGACTGGGGCACCTGCAGTTAAACAGTTCTGTTTAGTCATGCATGCCAGGGAAAAAGCACTCAGGAATTCACATCATCACCTTAACGAGACCAGCACACACGCCAACATGGATACAGGAAACTCCACGAGGTCCTACCCCTAAATGAAGGGCCACAGATGGTCAACGGCTGCTAGAGAAGGAGAACCACTTTTTCCATGGATGAGCTCTCTCATAGGTTGTCCAATCCCAAGAGATCAACCCTGCACATACATACAAATTGGCAGTGCTGAATGGACTCAGCAGACTGCATAAAGTTGTGTATAATGTGGGTATATACACATGCACATATATGAATATATATATGTAACAGTAATAATTAAACATTTGGGAGGGAGGGAGCATGGAATAAGAGGAAGGTGAGCGTGATGCACATGCAGATATCATTAAAGAAAAAGTAGTAGTGTTACTATTTTCAGTGCCATGGAACTAGCATGTTTCCCCTTTCCAAACAGAAGCTGTCCATTTCTCCCCTCTTCCTGCCTCTTCTGTCCTTCTTTGAGAATCTGACTATACTAACTAGCTAATTCAGCTGTGATCCAGATCCTCCTATGGATTCGGCAATGCTGAGCACACTCTCATAGGCCACTGGCACTTTGTACATCTTTCTAGGATCCTATGGTAACTCTTTGTCAAGGTCTAGTTATTTTTCTACATTCAACTTCTGTTTTGAATCAAAAACTTTGATGTTCATTCTGTGTGCATCAGTATTATGCCTGCATGTGTGCATTTGCACCATTTGCATACATAAGCTAGTGGAGGCTAAAGGGTGTGTCTCACCTCCAGGAACTGAGTTACAGATGGTTGTGAGCCACTGTGTGGATGCTGGGCTGAATCCAGGTCCTCTCTAAGAACAAGTGCATTTAACGGCTAAGCTCTATCCTGAACCCCTGATTCACTCATTGTGATTTGATTAAACTGACAGGGAGAGACAAGGACAGAAATGGATCCTAAGGAATCATTGACATCCTTACCTATCCAGTACTGTTCACTTCAATGTTTTAACTCAGTTATCCCATGACCTGCCCTCCTGCAACTGCTAGCTCATCCTGCTGGAAAACAAAAGTCTCTTTAAGAAGCCTGGCATGGGGGGGCTGGGGATTTAGCTCAGTGGTAGAGCGCTTGCCTTGCAAGCACAAGGCCCTGGGTTCGGTCCCCAGCTCTGAAAAAAAAAAAAAAAAAAAGAAGAAGAAGAAGCCTGGCATGGATGGGCAGGCCTTTAATACCTGCATAGGCAGGGCGAGGGTTAGAGGCAGAGGCAGGCAGTTCTGTGTAAGTTTCAGGCCGGCTTGGTCTATATCATGAGTTTTAGGATGGCAAGAGGTACATAGTGAGACCCTGTCTGAGTGGGAATGAGGGTGGGGAGGAAGGGGCCGGAGAGATGGCTCACTAGTTAAGAGCACTGACTGCCCTTGAACTGACTCAGGTTTGAGTCCCAGAACCCATTACTATATATGTTTCTGTAACTCTACTCCCAGGCAATCTGATATCTTCTTCTGGCCTCTGTTGTCACTGCATGCACCATGGTACATGGACACACATACAGGCAGAACACCTATACATATAAAATATAAAGAAAATTTTTAAAAAGGAAAAGAGAAAGGGTTGCAGAAGTAAATTTCTAGAAACTGTGCAAGCTTCCTTCTCGTTGGACTGGTGGCATGACTGGCTGAGAAGTGGTTTGAAGGCACCATGTGGCTGCATCTCAGCACACCATCCTTGTCAGAAGGCCATGCCACTAAGTACTAAACTCTTTTCCAGTCAAATGCTTTTCTCCACCTCCGCCCCCCAACAGAGCCCTATGTGCCTCTTCCGCCTGAGCTCTGAAACTTCCTGAGTGTGCACCTCAGTGGTTTGGTGCCACTGTTCATGCTCAGCGTTTGGCTTATGGATCTTTAAGCCAGTAAATCCATCAGCTCTTCCGTAGGTACCTTTCCTCCCCTTCCTCCCTCCTGAGTGCCGGCTTCATGACCTTGCCCCTGTTTTGCAGATGGAGAGGAAAGCCAGTCTCTGTTCCCACACTCATGTTCCTGTCTGTTCTTCCTTAATAATCGCTCAGCTGAGGAGCTTAGTGTTTGTGGGTAGATTTACTTCACTGTGGATTCCTGTCTTAGAAGGTCAGTCAAGGAGCTGTCTGCCATGCTAAGCAGCCTCAAACTCCTGGTTAGCAGGAATCTGATCTAGCTTTAACTACCCAAAACAGCCCCTGCTGGAGTTGTCCTGGACAGTCCTGGATCCTCACCCTGACTTTCTGTCCGTATTCCTGTTTCTGCTATATCTGCTCTTGACCCTCACTGAAACATCTATTTCCTGACTCTTGCGTGCCCTACAAGCTGTTGTCATTACCTTCCTTTGTAAAGAGATGGCCTCCCAGGACCGTCCTGTGTGCTCACTGACTGTATGATGGAAAGCGTGCTCCTCGCTGGGGAAGGCAGCAGACCTGGGAGGGAGGACTGATTCACTTCACACGCATTTCCAGCTGACAGCTTTGTGTGTCCTCTGGAATCACAGCACAAGGCAATGTATACACTCGAGGACATGCATCTAATGGCACTGGCCAGCGGCTGTCAGCAGCACTGCTCTTGGTCACAGTAAGGGAAGGGGTGGCTGAGAATGCGTCGTCATCGTCGGCAGGCCTGGGTGCAGGACAGCCAGGGGAACTATATTCCTGGCTTTGAAATAGCTTCCTCTGTCTTCTGGGCTGTTGGTGCCCTGGTGGCAGACTCCTCTCCTGTCTCTCTGACCTCAGGAAAAATCTAGAGCCATTTAAAGCTTCTTTATCTTATCTCCCTCTTTTGGTGCCTAATCTCAGCTAATGCTCACAAAGGACAGCTCTTCCAAGAGTGCACATTCTTTTCTGATCAAGCAATAATTAGTAAGTTACTACCTCTCTTGTGGGGTTAGTGAGATTGTAAGCTTGAATTTGGAGAGATTTCTGGACCTATGGGACAGCTGTAAAAAGCTAGATTAAATGAGGATTAAGTCAGTTTTTTTTAAAAATGTGTGTGGGCTCATGTTTGTGTGTGTAGGTACACATGTGCGTGTGTGTGTACATTTCTAGAGGCTGAGGCTGATGAAGGAGGTCTTCCTCAGTCTCTCTCCATTTTCTATATTGAAGCAAGGTGTCTGGCTGAACCCGGGGCTCACTGTTTTGGCTCATCTGGCTATCCAGATTGCTCGTTCCAGAAATTTCCTGTTGCCATCCCTCTCCTGTATTAGAATCATAGGCAGGTCTCTGCCCCCTCCCCGCATCGAGTCATCTCATAGTCCTACAACTTCATTTATTTACTTCTAATTTTTATTTTAAAGATGGGACTCAGTATGTAATCTAGGCTGTTTGGGAACTTGCTACGGAGACTAGGCTAGCCTTGAACTCACAGAGATCAGAGATAGTCTGCTTCCCCCTCCCTGAAGGTACGAGCCACCATGCCCAGCTTTCTTCCCTGGAGGGGGAGGTACCACCTTTGTTTCTAATTTCCTTGACCTTGAGCTTAACTCATCCTTTCCACTCTGTCCAGATCTTTCATCCTCTTGTGTACTTCCCACACCTCCAGAAGCCCATGCCAACTACCACATCTCTATCCATCTGTGTTTTCCACAAAGGATGTTATTTAATTGTTCGTTTTGTAAAACTGAGACCCGCCTCGTATTCCACTTTGCGCCTTGCTCTTCTTACTGTACAGCTAAGGTGAAGGAGTCCCCACCCGCAGCAAACGCATCCCCTCTTTAATGGCTCTTTAGCACAGTGTGCTGTGACTCTCCTCTAATGCACTCCACCCTCCCTTCAGTCATCACGCTCACTGCTCACTCTAGTTTCAGCTTACTGTCACTACAAAGGAGCTCCCGCTCTCCTGTCCAGCTTCTGTTAAAGAAAACAGCCTTGCTTTGATTGGCAGTGCAGCTTCTGTTCTGTAGCAGTGGGAACTGAGGAAGGAGGAATGTGATGTGGGGCTCTAAGGTGCAGGACGAGCAGGACATGAAGCACCTGTGAGACATATTTTGCTGGGTGGTGAGGGCGTGGGGTGGGGGTGTCTGGCGAGCTAGTTTTTCAATACATTTGTTTCTTTCACTCTCAAACTCTTGTTAGTTGATTATTCCTTGAATTTATAAAGTAGGAGTCAATAAAAGGACTGGGGCTTGTGTTTGCCTCTGGGGGCTAGCTAGTTACCTGAAATCAAAACTGTTTCTCATCCTGAGTTTCATCTGCAAGAAACCCAAGAATCCACATCCTGGGTCAATCTGGCTACATTCCAGACTCTTCTCAGCACTGCTCACTCTTTAAGTGAAGGAGGGCACAGGTCCCACCATCATTAGAAAGCCTGGCTAACTGAGGACGTTTTCCTGGCACTGTTGGATAGGCTAGGCTAGTTAGGAAGGACTGTAAATGTGAGGGGCATCTCGTCCGCTCAGCACAGACATTTAAGCCTCACTTTATTCAACTTCTGCTACCTGCTGCGCTCAGAAAGTGTGTACAGGACTCAGGGCTGGACAACAGAATCGGCAAAGACCTCAAGGGAAAATCTGATTGGAAAGGCGCAGCATGGTCTGAGTAACATTTAGTACCTGATCGACTAGGGAAAGTCATGGGGCAGAAAGGTCCTGGAGTAGGTGCTTGGAACGCTTTGGGTCACCCGGCAGGACACATTACAACAGTGAGGACCCATGAGCTGAGTGATTCTGAAGGACAGGACATGAAGTTGGGAAGTATGTCCTCCGAGCATTAAAGGGTAACAAGTTGACAGACCTCTCTTGAGTATGAGAGGGAAAACCTGTGGCTTGCTTCTAACCATCACAACACCACACTGGTCTGTGTCACTTATATGTTGTGATAGAATAGCGGCTCTTGGGGCTGGGGATTTAGCTCAGTGGTAGAGCGCTTACCTAGGAAGGCATAAGGCCCTGGGTTCGGGTCCCCAGCTCCAAAAAAAACCAAAAAAAAAAAAAAAAAAAAAAAAGAATAGCGGGTCTTGTCCAGACAGACCACACCAGACTAATACAGTCCCATGTGGAAGAGGTTTATTGAGGACAATGGAGACAGAAGTGAGGGAGAGAGAAAGAAGAAAAAGAGAAAGGGGACAGGAAGGGTCTGCCTTTTATTTAAACTGTGATGTAACTGCTCCCAGGTGAAGGTGGGAGCTGAACCAAAGGTATGCTGGGAATGTATGCCATAGCAACAGACGGAGCACAGGTCCCTGTCGGCCTGCAGGGACATCACTGCTAGGTACGGAGGCAATGCAGTTCCTGATACCAACAACTTCCCTTACTCACTATGTGACACTGTTCTAGCAGACTGTTAAAATCTCTCTATTGATTAGAGGGGCTTTGAAGTCACAACTTACTGTAAATCTTATTACAGTACTACAGGAACTGAATTTTGCCCATTCAAGGCCTGTGGAAGACTGAGGACTGACCCTTCCCCCCAAAGGAACCTTCAGGGAAAAACCCAACCTTG
This sequence comes from Rattus rattus, assembly GCF_011064425.1. Classification (NCBI taxonomy): domain Eukaryota; kingdom Metazoa; phylum Chordata; class Mammalia; order Rodentia; family Muridae; genus Rattus; species Rattus rattus. Next base: position 66,383,751 of record NC_046162.1, read on the forward strand.
CCCTGATTATAGACCTCTAATGCTCAGAAGGCGTGAAACACTGAATAGGTAGGTACTGCTGTAAGCCACCAAGCTCACAAACCTGTTACTCATAAAAAATACAATGAATTAGAACTTCTCAGGCTGACCAAAGGAGAGAGCGCCCACTACTGACTCTTCTGCTGACTTACAATGACACTAGACAAAATATAATGAAATACAAGCAGGAGGAGTAAGCACAATTAATGTGGACTCTCCGAAGAGCAGCTGAGAGGAATTCAACCTGTGTGAGGTGACTTTCTCATCTCTCTCTTAAGTTTTGACCAGGGTCTAGGTAACCCTCACAGCTGTGCTGGGGTAAAGGTGGCCCAGGTAGCTAAAGTGGACAGAATCCAGTTTTCTCAGTAGAAGGGGCTCCCAGGAGCTAGCTGGGATGGTATGATGCCTGGGAGGAATCAGCCAGGGAGAGGGATTCTCCCAGCTCTGACAGCAGCTGTCAGAGGATGGGCTTACCTCTGGTCTCACTGCACACGGTGGACACAAACAGCAAGTTGTGAGACGTGCAGTGCAAGGACAACACCCTCCAACAGTCATACCCACTCCCAGTGCCAATCCAGTCAGCCCTAGCTAGACCAGAGGCCAGGAGTGCAGGGCTGACCCTGGAGCCTGGTCCCACGGAATGAAATGGTCTGGAGACAACTGTGACTTTTACTTTGGAATGTGGAGAAGAGTCAGAGATCTGAACAGTGGTCTCCAGCTTTTCAAAGAAATCCCAGCTTACTGCCATTTGGTGTTAAGGTGGGCTTCAGATCCAAGATTCACTTGTTAAGATTAACTACTGTGGCCCAAACAAAGCAAGACAGATCCCAGCAGCAACTCTCAGTTTATCTGACTTTAGAAGCAATGCCCCCTGCTGCCTACCTCAGACATACATCTTTCTGAGGCTTGTCTTCTGAATACCAATTGGTCCCACAGGAGTTCTCCTATGTTCTAGATGGTCTGTTGTGTGGCTTTAAAACACACACACACACACACACACACACACACACACACACACACACACACACAGAACAACTGGCTTTCATTTTTGCAGGCTTTCCTCTATGAACTATGGTGAACACCTACACACATCACACCCTTTCCTTCCTCACTAGGAACTGCACCTCAATTTCCTGTACAGAGCTGCTTCAATTCAAAGTCCTTGAAGGGCTGTAGGTTCAGGGAAGCATGCTGTGTGTGGCTAAGTCCAGAGCTCAGCCTTGAGCCTAATGCACAAAGCTGGCCGATGACTAGAGAAAGCTTCAGCCACACACACCAGGCTCGGAAGGGAGGCGGCAGTCGCAGGGAACCAGTCTGCATTGCTGGCTGTCTCCTGTCCACCAGGGACAGCTGCCCAGGTTCTCTGGGTTGCCACTCGTTTCTTGTCTGGGCAAAGTTTGTTTTTGTTCTTCCCTAAATTACTGTTGTTTTCTATCACATGTAATTAAGAACCCTAAAGAAAGCCAGTGTTAGCAACAGTCCCGGGGTCAGAGTCACAGAGCCCCTCTCTGTGCTCATGTGTATAGCACAGCCTGGAATACAAAGGAAATCCCGCTGATGTCTGAGCAGTAGCCTCTGGCGGCTCACCTTGCTGTGTGTGCCACAATGTTCAGTTATTAACAATGATGGAATCTCACTGCTTGCTGGGAGATCTGACAACATGCACTATATACCCATGACCAGCACTTCCTGTTGCTGAGGTGGGAACTGGCTGGTTATTCATTTACTATCTACAGTGCCAACCTCTGCCTCTTGCCTGCTCTGTGAAAATGGATCTGTGACATTTAACTACTTTCCCTCACCAGCTGGCATGATGTCCAGCTTCTCTGGCAGAGGGCGCTGGAGAGAAGCAGAGGACAAGTTTATACCTCCCAGCTGGGTGCTCCAGGGCAGGCTCCTGCAAGGACACACTGTGGGGACTGGAGCTTTCTGGCAGGTTGGGTCCACATACCCTTCACAGTGATATGACCTCTTACAAGGGCTCATCTTCCCACCCTAACCCTCGATACACTGACTCTCAGGCTTGTTTTCCTTGATCACACGATTACAAGTTTGTTTGTTTTCTCTTCACTGATAGAGAAACCTTCAAGTGACAGCTTATTTCAAAGCCTGCCAATAAACTGGAAAGTTAAAAATACTATCACACCAATAAACAAATTCACAGATGTGCTTAAATGATGGATAAATTAAGTCTGAGTATAACACTATAAGCTGAATTTAACTATCATCACATAAGCCTGGACTCTCTGAGCAGCAGGGGGTTGGGGTTAGTCCAGCACGCGCACACACACACACACACACACACACACACACACACACACACACACGCCCCGGCTGTGGGTGGAGTCTGTGTCATCTCTAGGACACACAGCCGCATTTCAGGCAGGCAGGCGGCCCCTTCACCACTGAAAAAGGAAAAGGACCTAGAGCCCAGCGCCACAGCCTCAGGCCGGTCACTGAAGTGAGGAAGCAAGCGGGGGCCATCAACCAGTGTCTCCAGGGGACATGCCTATTCAAAGCCCCTGCAACTCGTTCTGTGAACAAGAAGGGCTGTTAACATAGACATTCAGCTTCAGGAGTCATTAAGCTACCTTGTGCTCAAGCTGGATTCTAATTTGGGAGAGGCAGACAAGACCTGGGCAGAAATAACTTGATGACAATCTACGCAAAGGAAAAATCAAATATAAAAAAAGACAACACCCTCCAAGCTGTTCCTTGATCTAGAAACATTTAAAGCTGAGGGCCTGCCTTAAATAAGCAACGATGTGGCTGCAGCACAGACATCTGCCCAATTTCTATAACAAAACTTAGCAACACGACAAGTTTCTGTGACTAATTGTAACTACAGTAAAGACATTACTACTAAAAATATTTACTGAGTTTCCATAGAAAATACGTAATGTAAAAAAACTGTTTCAGAAAATGTTTGAAAAATCCTATTAAAATATTTTTTAAATTTTATTTTCAATTCCACATCAGATTCAGATCAGAGGGAAAGAGAGGTCTAAATATCAATCTAGAGCAGTGATTCTCAAGACCCCTTTGGGTTCAAGTGACCCTATCACAGGGGTCATATATCAGATGTCCTGCATGCATATCAGATATTTACATTATGATTCATACAGTAGCAAAATCACAGTTATGAAATAGCAATGAAAATAATTTTATGGTTGGGGGTCACCATAACATGAGGAACTGTATTAAAGGGTCACAGCATCAGGAAAGTTGAGAGCCACTAGCTTAGGAAACCTGAAAGAAATACGTGAAATTTGGTCTTTGGTCATTTGTTCAACAAATACAAAGTCATATAATCTTCACTGGACCAAACAGACGAGACCAGAGAACCCCCCACTTTGTAAAGAGTGTTTCCTACTCCTCGATATCTCAATATCATCACCCAACAAATCAAATGTCTATCAACTGTCCCACTTTAAAGTGACAATTTTAATACTGGATGGAGTATGTGACTCTACAGGGACCATGTGACTTGACACCAACACTGTAAACCAAAAGTTCCCTGTTACAAGCTGGTCACACACACCCACCAGGAAGCAGTGACTACACACACGTAAGAGGCCCCGTTCCCTCTCTCCAGTGGCATACAGTGATGAAGCCTAAGCACAACTGAGAAGTTTAAACTGTCATTGTGACTGAAATGTCCTAAGTGGCACTACGTTAAGAGATGAGCTTTAACAAAATCCAGACAGAGGTATAATCTCTGTAAACACAAGATGTTGCTCTCCTCGAGGGGGCGGCATGCATCACACACAAGCAGAGACAGGAGTCAAATTTCATGTTTCTCACATAAATAGCCAGCATTTTCAAAAACCTTGAGACACAATAGTCATCCCAGAACTGGTTTAGACTGCACACAGCACCGAGGGCCCCCAGATCAACTGCTCAGCAACAGCACTGTGCCCAGCTCCTGTCACACAGCTTTCCACTCCCTGGTGCCCATAGCTCCACGCTCCCTAACGCCCACTTGATGCCACTTGTGAGCGCCTCGACTGTCAAGATGCATTTGTTAAGGCAACGGAATGGCACTGTGCTAAAGACACAGATGCCAAGAAATAGCAATGCTGAGGTAGGTCTCCGTGGGAAGACCTCCAGAGGAAGCAGCTTCCAGAGGTGAAGAGCTCAGGTTGACCGAGACTGGCTGCACTCCACCTCTTGAAGGCCTGGTTCCTGTCTTCAGAGTCCGTCAGCAAAGCCATTTAAGCAATGGTCCCGAATGAGATCGCAGTGTTTTAGATCCATACAGCTTTATGTGTCTGAGGTAAAGTATAAAACTTGGGCTGAAGCCGTAGCTCAGTTGGTAAAACCTTTGCCTGGAATGCAGAAAGCCCTGGGACTAATTACTAGCGCTTAAAATGCTGGGTATGGCAACACATGCCTATAATGCCAGAGCCTCCGAGGTGGAGGCAGGAGAATAATAACAATAACAACAACAACAACAATAATAATAAAAATTCCAGATTGTTCTCTGCTACACAGCGAGTTCAAAGCCAGACTGTAATATATGACCATGTCTAGAGAAAAAATATGAAAACTTTCCTAGGCCAGCAAAATGGCTCAGCAGGAAACAGGTAGACTACTGCAAAGTACGGGATAGTTCCAGAAATCCACCTGGTGGAGGAAGGGAACTGACCCTTTTTTTTTTTTTTTTGGCGTTGAGGACTGAACCCAGGGCCTTGTGCTTGATAGGCAAGCGCTCTACCACTGAGCTAAATCCCCAACCCCGGGAACTGACTCTTGAAAGCCAAACCATCCTGTGACCTCCACCTCCATGCTATAATACGCATGGACACATTCAAAAATAAATAAAACACAATTATATTTTTCCTCAAAAAATAATGCCACTCCCTCACTGTCATTTATCTCCACACATGTGGACCATTAACCGAAATTTAAATCTGAAGCACCCAACCAGTGAGGTGCAAAACAAAGGGGAATGGTGTAAGCCCACTGAGGGAGTCCATCCCAGAGTGAAATGTGCACTGGATATTATTGGGTACAATGTTAATCAGTACTGAATCTTAGCTCTACAAATAGTTAGACAAAATCAAAACAAAGCAAAGGCTATGGTGGCAGTGTCTCAAAGTTCGATAGTAATCCCTGTGAGAGTGGACACAAGACAGACAGGCTCAGAGAGGCTCAACGATGCAGTGAGAGAATAAATAGCCCTTAGATCCTTCTACCTGAAACGGGTCACAGGGATACAGGAAACCACCATCCTAACTTACATTCTCGTATATTTTGGTTGTGAGCCTAGCCTTTAACAGCTGAGCCACCTCTCCCAAGAATGCTCTGGTCACTGGGCTGGAGAAAAGGCTCAGTGACTAAGAACATGAGCTGCTCTAACAGAGGACAAAGGTTCAGTTCCCAGCACCTCTATCAGGGGGCTCACAAATGCCTGCAATGCGAATAGCAACAGGGGCACCTGCACTCTAACACATAATCAAAAATACAACTTAAATGTTTTTACATTATTTATTATTTGTATGTATGTGGGTATTTTGTGTGCATGTGTGTCTGTGCATCTCATTAGTGCAGTGCCCCCAAAGGCCAGAAGAGGGTGTCAAATCTCTTAGGACTGGAGTTACAGATGGTTGTAAACAGTCATGGGTGCTGAGAATCAAACCTGGGTCCTCTGGAAGAGCAGACAGTCTGTCTGTCACTCTATCTCTGTCTTCTGAGACAGAACCTCACTAAGTAACCCTGGCTAGTCTAGAACTTGCTATGTAAACCAGACTGGCCTCAAACTCACAAACATCTGCCTGCCTCTGCTTCCTAAGTACTGGAATATAAGGTGTGCATTCTGTATTAGACTTAAAATACTTTTTTCTTTTTTCAGAGACAGTATTTCATTTGCTTTAGAGAATATTTTAAGGACAAAAACAAAACCTCATGATTGCCACAATTTTCATGTAAATGCACATTTTCAAGCCTCACAAGTTTAACTATTAAAGAGGACAGACAGAGTGTTTATGGATGCTCTACAGCACACTCAGATCCCAGGTCTGTCCATGTTTCCATCCCACAAGGCCTATACCAGCGCTCACAGTGGGGCCTCTTCTGTGCTTTCATCACCATCTGAAGGGAGGCCTCAGAGGGGACTCCTGGGGGGCTCAGCACATCACTCAACTGCTGTCAGAAAGTGCTGAGACTTTAATAATGCTTTTCCTAGCTAAGCATCAATGTGCTTATTTCAAAACTTCCTCATATATACACAATATAATTTTTCATCTTTGCTAATTCTGAAAAACTATCTTACTGGCCTTAATTCACGATTCGTGATTATGAATGACATACCTCCTGTATTTGCTATGAATTTCCTGAGGGCTCCTCTTCTTTCTTAACTCTATTTCATAAAGTCACAGTTACTGCTACTATTTCTCTTTTAAAAATTCTTTATTCTTTCATCCTTTCAAGTGAAATTTACAATCATCTTGTTATATTTTGAAGAGAAAAATATGTAGGGCTGGAAAGGTGGATCAGCAGGCAAGCGTTCTTGCCACTTAAAACCTGAGTTTAGGGGGTTGGGGATTTAGCTCAGTGGTAGAGCGCTTGCCTAGCAAGCACAAGGCGCTGGGCTCGGTCCTCAGCTCCGGAAAAAAAAGAAAAGAAAAAAAGAAAAGGAAAGAAAAAAAAAAAACCAACCCAAAAACCAAAAACCTGAGTTCAATCGGGAAACACTGGAAAACAGTGGAAGGAGAGAATCAATTCCCAAAAGTTGTCTACACACACACACACACACACACACCTGCTTTCTCTTACAAATACTAATACATTTAAAATATTTTAGATAATTTTTTTAAAATTACGAATTGAACCACCACGTGCGGTGGCACATGCCTCAGTCACTCCTCACCCTCAGGAGGCAGAGGCAGGCAGACCTCTCATTTCATCACTAGCTTGGTCTCCACAGAGAGTTCTGCACCAGGAAAGGCTACATAGTGAGAGCCAATCTCAGAAGAAATAAATAAGCCAGGCAGTGGTGATGCACATCTTTGATTCCAGCACTTGGGAGGCAGAGGCAGGTGGATCTCTCTGATTTGGGGACCAGCCTGCTCTACAGAGTGAGTTTCAGGACAGTCATGGCTACACAGAGAAACCCTGTCTCAAAAATAACCCCCCCCACCAAAAAACAAACAAACAAACACACAAATAAATGCATGAATGGATGAATGAATGAACAAACAAAACTAATAATCTGAATTCTTTAGCTAAGAATGGTTACAAGCTTCTATAATCCTAGCACACAAAAGGTAGAGGCAGCAGGACCTCAAATTCAGGACCATTCTAGATTATATAGTAATACTTCATCTCAGAAAGCCAAACCCAGAATTGCCTTAAACCTAATTAAACTGAAAGCTCTGTATTTATTTTTCACATTTTAAAACGTTGGGTTTTTAAAAAAGATTTATTCATTTATTTTATGAATATGAGTGCTTTATCTGCATGTACACCAGGTGCCAGAAGAGGAGGGCATCAGATCCCATTACAGATGGTTGTGAGCCACCATGTGGTTGCTGGGACTTGAACTCGGGCCCTCTGGAAGAGCAGTCAGTGCTTTTTTTTTTTTTTTTTTTTAAATTCATTTATTTTATATAAGTACACTGTAGCTGTCTTCAGATACACCAGAAGAGGGCATCGGATCTCTTTACAGATGGTTGTGAGCCACCATGTGGTTTCTAGGAATTGAACTCAGGACCTCTGGAAGAGTAGTCGGGTGCTCTTAACCGCTGAGCCATCTCTCTGGCCCTGTATTTTCCACATTCATAAACATTTCTCCATCGTTTCTTTCCTCTTTAATAACACTGTCGTTTTATGTGTATTAATGAAGCCAGGGCCACGCCCACACCTTCTAACCAGTGAGCTACGCTCCATTTCTTTCCATGCACTTTCTAAATGCAGTGAATTCATGTCTGTGCTCTATGACTTTAATATGTTCTTATGTAAGGAGCAGATATTACATGTACTGCCTAATGGTAGGCATTTAGTAAAATTACCCACTTACCTATTTTTATTTTTCCTTTAAAAACTAGCTAACTGGGGTTGGGGATTTGGCTCAGTGGTAGAGCGCTTGCCTAGCAAGCGCAAGGCCCTGGGTTCGGTTCCCAGCTCCAAAAAAAAAAAACTAGCTAACTGGGGTCAGAGAGGCATCTCAATAGTTAAGAGGGGCTTGCTGTTCTTGCTGGGGACCCAGGTTCAGTTCTTAGCAACTACACAGCAGCTAAAAGCTGCCTGCAGCTCTAGTTCCAGCACGCACGCACGCACGCACGCACGCACGCACGCACGCACGCACTCTTAATAAATAAATCAGCTAAACTCTGAGTGCTTCAAGCTGTAAATTCCAACTATCTTCTCACTCCTCATTTCTACTTTGTGTTGTGGGAGGCCCAATTCTAGGATTACCTCAAAGGTCTTGGCCCCCAGTGTACATAAACCTTCTCCCAGACATCGAAACACCAAGCTAAGTACAATTTTCAGGAGATGTTGGTGTACTTCAAGTTGCTAATCAACTGACTTCAAGACAGAGGAGCTACCCAGGTAGACCTGACCTAATCACACAGACCCTTTAAGTCTGGGCTTTGTGAGCACAGGCAGAGGATGAAGTTCAACATATGATGAGGATTTGACAGAAATGCTGATTTGAAAATGGGAGGAAGGAGGAGTTGTAAGAAACTTTTCAGGCAGTCAGAAAATAAAGGCCTATCAAGGAACTGAATTTTGCTAGCAACAAGAATGAGCCTACAAGGAAAAGCTTATATAGAGGCTCCATCTGGAAACTTGGTTGGGCCATCACCCATCCTGGTCCTTTCATCTAAAGAACTGTGACCTAAGACTCACTGCTTTTTAACCTCTAAGCTGCGGTCACCTGCTATGCCACAACAGAAAACCAACACAACTGCCTCACTCACGTGCTTTGGACTTGAAGGTAATGCTGAGGCCTAAGTAGAAACACTGTTCAGGAGTTTTGTCTTGTTTTTTGAGACAGGGGCTCACTGTGTAGCTCCTGTCTAGCCTGTATGTATGTACACACACACGCACCTACCTACCTACCTAGATCAGGCTGGTCTCAAACTCACTGAGATCCTCTTGCTGGGATTAAAGGCATGCACCACCCTGCCCAGTTCTGTTCAGGAGTTTTAGTTCAGGAACAGCCAGGAGTCATATTATCCCAGTAATTACAACAGAGTAAACTTACTAAAAGGATTTGTTAACCATTTAAAAGTGGATATGCTGGGGTTGGGGATTTAGCTCAGTGGTAGAGCGCTTGCCTAGGAAGCACAAGGCCCTGGGTTCGGTCCCCAGCTCCGGGAAAAAAAAAAAAAAAAAAAAAAAAAAAAAAAAGTGGATATGCTTTAAGGGGGCTAAAGAAGACCTGAAGGGGCAAAATGGTGGGGCAGATATTTAGTACCTACAAGATGAACATTTTGTCTATGAATCGGGAACGGGCAAAGAGCTGCAAAGAACATCCCTCCCTCTGCAGCACTGAAGAGGATGTTCGAAGAGAGAACACAGCTGCTCTATGGTCAGTCAGCAATGAGGGATTCCAGCTGAGGGTTCAGGTCCGAGTTGGACCAGCCTGATCTACAGATCTAGATGCAGGCTAACCAGGGGCTACATAGTGAAACCCTGTCTCAAAAAAACAAGACAAGACTCCCGAACAGAAGAGCTTTCTGCGTAGGCAGACACTGCAGGGGTGGGGGTGCTCTGTAAGAACCAGAATGAGGACCCTACAAACTCTTAGACAATTCTAGTAGCTGCATCAGAAGCAAGCACACTAAAAGCAGGGAAGAAAGCCTCCTCTGACCCTCTCCCCTCTCTACTGTCCTGACACAGCCCTTTATGGAGGCCTAACATGAAACTAGCTAACCAAAATGAAATGTTCATAGTGCTGGCTGCATTAAAAGCAAGGCGGATGGATGTGATTTACCAGGCTGGGATCTTATAGACTGACTATTGGCAGCCTATCCCCTTTGCTCTTGGCAAATGAACATGGATTTGAATTCACATAAAACATCAAAATGGTATTTCTACTTAATGATGTTCTCTTCCCTAGATAAGAAGCTGACTTAATTACACATCGCAGTTCAAGCACAATCCTACCAAACAGTCTCTTCTCTAAAGACAAACTGTTGAACTAACTTCTAAATGTATGTATATAAAATATAGGGGAAAAGAAGTTACTCCTTATTTCCAGGCCATAAGTAGTGCGCCTGGCTTCCTCTCCTAGCACCCACCCTATGTCTCCCTTTGTTCTCCATCAGAATGTCAGCCAGCCAGTGTTCTCACCCTGACAGGATGACTAACAGAGGGCAGTGGTGTTCCATTAGTCTTCAGCACAGAAGTTCTACTACACAACCCAGGGAGTCCCTAATTACAGATACCCCCATGCCTCACTGCACAGCATCACCTCGGTCTCCTCAGCCACTAGGACTAAGTATTCCAGGGAGAAGAGCAATCTCTCCTCTACTTTTTGGTTCACTGGCATGAAGAGCTCTAAGCAGGTGCTATCTTTATCTTTTGATCCAGCAAAACTGTCCTGTGACCTCTGGTAGAAATATTTATTTCAAATCCTAGCTCAGTTCAAAGTTGCCAGGAAAACAAGAGGTCGTTCTGGGTGTGCTATCAGATGTGAAACTAGCAGGGCTGCTCTCAGGAGTCGGCCATTAAGTACGTCACTGAAAACAGGACTGTGAGTTTGTGCGGATGGAACACGGAACATCCTCTTCCTCCTTTGACACTGTTGACTTGCAGGAAAGGAGGAATCTGTAAATCACTCAAGCTGACTGTGTTGCTCCTACATTTGCCCTATCTAGTCTTTCTGTCTGGTTTTGTTCTCTCTCCCCAATCTTCTGAACAGTTACTATTTATTCTAGTTCTCCCCTCTCTCTCCACCATTACCTTGGTAGTCAATAAATGCTCTTTCTGGCTTCTCTTAACTTGAAGTTCCATTTTTAAAAAAATCATGTCCTGTAGAACTCTTCATTTCCTATGAGTATAATACATAACTTCTACCATTCTAGTTGCTAGGAAGTTGATTCACCATAGACAACAGAGGACTTAGCACAGAGCTTTTAGTCATCACAGAATGGATAGGTTTTGTTTTTTAATAAAACCTTTAAAAAAAAAGGTTTGTTTATTATATAAGTACACTGTAGCTATCTTCAGACACAACAGAAGAGGGCACCAGGTCTCATTTCAGATGGTTGAGAGACACATGTGGTTGCTGGGATTTGAACTCAGGACCTCTGGAAGAGCAGTCTGTGCTCTTAACCCCTGAGCCATTTCTCCAGCCCGGAATGAGTAGTTTAAATAGCATGTCTGTTGTAGAGGTAGAAGTGACCAACAAGATCAGGGAGCAAGCATGGCTGAGCTATGGTAGAGCCTCTTCATGGCTTTCAGATGTGCTCACGGGTGGAGAGCAAATGGAGGGAAAGAAGCATGCATCTAATGCCCCTTCTTAACAAAGACATGCAGACCACACGCAGGTTCAAATAGACATGGTGGGAGCATGAGCTTACAGAACTCCAACAGCCACAGCTGTCCACTAAGGGCACCAGGCTGGAACTACTGATCCCACCCTTGGACACTAGAGTGTGATTCTCACTAACAGTGTAGGAAAGACTGATTGGGATGTGGCATCACAGAAGTCCAACACAAACTCCAGGGAGCACACGACACTTACACTGTTCCCAGGGCTCTGTGCTGCTGCTCACTGTTTTCCTGTCTTTCAGTTGGTAGCACTTAGCCTCCCCAGTGCTCTTCACCCCTTCCTGTTTTTCTATGCCTCCACTGAGGAAAAAGTTTCCTTCTATTGATGAAATTCTGCCAACATGGGTCTGTTGGTAATGGTCTCTCAAGCTTTCCTTGAAAGCCTGTCTGGAAGCACCTATATTCCACCCTCACATGTGAAAGGCATTCTGATGCCGATTTCTAGATTGGCAGTTATTGTCTCAGGACACATTCCTGCCTACTGTCCTCTGGTCTCTATAGTTATTCTACAACTAATCTTTATTATTGCTCCTTTGAAGCAAATGTGTCTTCTTGCCTTTTGGCTGGTTAAGACAGGGTCTCACTGTGTTATCCAGGTTGATCTGAACTCTGGGGCTCAAGTATCCTCTGGCCTCTACCTCCTGAATAGCTGAAAGTATAGGTGTGTCCCACTACATGGCTTGTTCCCCTGGATGATACCCATGTCAAGGTTTTGGGTTTTTGTTTCAGCCATCTTCCTCCTCTTCCTTCTGTCCACCTCTCTCCATCATTCTGCGCAGATCTATAGTGATTCTTGAATCTTTGAATTTTTGAGTGACAGTCAAAGACCTTAGTAATTTTAAAAAAAATGTTTATATGTGCATGGTGTTTAGCCTGCATGTATGTTTATGCCCTACATACATGCGGTGCCTGTGGAAGCCGGAAAAGGGCTTCAGACTCCTTGGATCTAGAGCTACACATGGTTATGAGTACTGGAAATCAAACCTGGGTCCTCTAGAAGAACAACTTAACCACTTAACCACTGAGCCATCTTTCCAGTCTTGGAAACATTTTTTTTAAAACACAACTCCTGACTTCACTCTTTTGCTTTTCTTTCTGAGATTTCAATTATAAATTTTAGACTTTTAACAGTGTCCCATTTCCTTCTGGGGTATTTTTATTTTTATTTTCTTTTTACTCTCTAGCCTTCTATCTCATGGCTGGGAAGCTGAAGATTTTTTTTCCTGGTCTATCTTCCATTCACTAACAGAAGTTCTAACTGCAAATTTTCTAACCTGAGTGATTATATGTTTCAATCCTAAAATTTCTATGTAAATACCTATAGCTTCCAGTTTTCTGCTGAATGGTCCATTTGTCACCTAACTCACCTGTAGGCATAATGTTATTGTGCACAGAATAAAGACTATCCTATTATTCAAATGCCCCAGTAATCCAGACATGGCATTGTAAGGCTTATTCTAAAAATTTCCTGTGTCGATGTTGTGTAAGCACTGCTCCCCATTTATTCTCTGATTTGTCAATAAAAGCTGATCAGCCAATGGCTGAGCAGAGAAGAGAGACTAAAGCTCAACTTCCAATCTCAGCCAGGGAAAGGGGAGAGAGGGAGAGGAAGAGGGGATTTGGTAACAAAGAAAGGTTCCAGGAGCCACCATGAGGACACATCTGGGGCAGAGAGAGCCAAATCAGTATTAAAATGTATCTTGGGGATTTTGGGTTGGGAGGTAGCCAGATTAGCTTAGAGGATTAGAATAGAATAATATCTGCTCAATTATTGTGCCTTAAAGCTTGATGAAATAAATCTTATAGTTCCCTATCTCATTTATTTGGGAACTGTCTGGAATAAGGAAAAAATTATCACTTTTAAAAGTGCACTAACACTCACCAACCACTTCACTGACACGGCCTTGAGGTCCCCACCTGACAAGGGTCTCACTCTGGATCTCCCATCTTTACTCTGAAAGGTCATCTTCTGCATCTCCTGTTTGGCCAACTGCTGGTCTTTGTGTCAAAAGCTGTAGACTGTGCAAACTTCTGGATGTTACCTTCCTCTAGGAAGGATACAATTTTGTTTTGCTGTGCATTTAAGACTAGGGCAATTCACTTAATTCCAGCTGGTTCAAAACTTCCAAATTTACCTTACTCTGACTCTGAATGTAAAAACTGTCATACACATACACCCTCAGATGGTTTCCAACAAAAACTGGGTTCTTTTGCTATCCTTCTCTGGAGTCCTCAGTCTCTAAGTCCCAGTTTGTGTGTCTGCTTTAACTCTCTTCAATGTCTTAATTTTGCCGTTCAGTTCTGTCCTTCCAAGCATGCAACCGGCAACTGCCTTTGAAAGGCACTGGAGTTTCTCTCTCCTTAACAACAATCGAGCTTCTCAGAAGTACACACACATTGGCAACTGCAATACCTCAGACACTGGTTCAACCACGTACCTGCCTTCCAGTCTTTGGCAGAAGGTTGGACTACTCAATGCAGAGGAAGCAGAAGGAAACGAGTCTTTATGGCAATTCTCTCCATTAAGAAACAGGGAGAATCTTAACAAATTTTCTCACTTGACCTGCTACAGTGTAGAACATTGTTTTCTAATGTTCTGTGTAGTCCAAAGGCGAATTTTTCTTTATCTTAATATTCTTTTGGTTTTTTTTCTTCTGGGCTGTGGATGGAACTCAGGGTTCTCACACACATGGTGGCCAGTGTTTCTACCACTAAGACATGTCCCCAGTCTATTTGTTTTAGTGTGGTTGGATTGCACTTCTCAAATTTTCTTTAAGTATCCGATTTTAAAGAAACACCAGGCTAGACAGTGGTAGTGCTCACCTTTAATTCCAGCACTCAGGAGGCAAAGGCAGGCAGACCTCTGTGAGTTTGAGGCTAGCCTAGTCTGCAAAGCAAGTTTCAGGACAGCCAGGGACAGGGAAACCCTGTCTCGAAAAAACAAAACAGGAAAGAAAGAAATGTCAATTCTAGAGCCGGAGAATGGTTCAGGAGTAAAAGCACTTGCTACAAATGCCTAATACCTGACTCTATACCTCTGGCCTTTGGCCTACATACAGGTGGCATGGTGCACACTCACCAACTCCACACAGAAGCGGGGGGAATTTCTGGTTAACTGGTTAACCAATCTTGGTTGTCATCTTGACTACATCTGGAATTAACTAAAACCCAAATAACTGGGCACACCTGTGAGGACTTTTTTCCCCTTAATTAAATCATTTCAAGTAGAGGACCCATTTCTAATCCAGATCTTTGAGTGGGAAAACAAACCTTTAATCTTCATCTCCTGAGGTGGGAAAACCCCCAAAGGGGTTAAAGATTAAAGAACTGGACCACATTTGCCAGCAGCCTGTACAAACGACTCTTAAGGAAGCTTCTCTTTTTGCTTTCATTAGCAAGTCCATTCCCTCACTGGCCCTCTTTTTCAAGATTCTGGAGAACATAAAAACGAAAGAAGAGCTGAGATATCTAGCCTCATGTAGTGACCAATTATTGGATTCTTGGACCTTCTGGTTTGTAGGCAGGCACTGTTGGGTCAGCTGGACCACATTTTATAAGCCATTCTAATAAATCCTCCCCCACTCCCAGAGAGGGGAATTCATTCTATAAGTTCTTTTCCTCTAGAGAACCCTAACTAAGCTTAAAAACTAAAGCATTTTGGCTATCACTTTTCATTCTTTGTTCATAACTAAACTAGTTTCATAAAATAAGTTAGACAACCAATCCTTTCTAAGTTTTCAGGTGGCTTACACACATCACACACACACACACACACACACACACACACACACACATCACACACAGCAAACAGGTAGGCAGTTATGGGAAAGAAGTTTAGAGTTGGTTTGTTCACTTGGTTGGTTGTGGGGACTCAGGCCTTAACTTTGAGCTAAACCCCCCCAGCCACTAGAAGAGAAGTTATTTTATCAATTTCCTTCCTTGACCTGGTTAAGCTTTTGGACTCTATAGAGACTAACACAAATTGAAAAGTGAAGATCCTACCTAACACAAATTTAGAGATCAATAAACATTTATTTCCTTCCTCTAAAAAGTGACTTTAAAAATAGGGGAGAGGTATTGGCGGAAATGACTCGACAGTTAAGAGCACTGGCTGTTCTTGCAGAGAACCTGAGTTCAGTTCTGAGCACCCACATGCAGCTCACAACCATCTGTAACTCCAGTTCCAAGAAACCCAATGCCCTCTCTTGGCCTCCACAGGGACCAGATATGCATGTGGTACAAACATAAATGTAAGTAAACCACTCATACCACCTACATAAAAATAAATGAATCTTTTGGGGCTGGGACAATGCCCAGTAATTAAAAACAGTTGGTGCTCTTGCAGAGGTCCCAGGTTCAGGTCCTGACACCCACATGTGGTTTACAATCATTAATAACCACAGTTCCAGGGGATCAGATGACCTCTTCTAAACTCTGAGGACATCCGGCTATCTCCATGAAGACAAAACACTCACACAAATAAAGTGAACAAATCTAAAACAGAAAAAGTGTTTTGTTTTTACCTTATGCATATGTTGGCCTGCTGTGTATGCATGCGTACTATTTGTGTACCTGGTACACATGGAGGCCAGAAGAAGGTGTTGGACCTTTTGGAACTAGAGTTACAGATGGATTTGAGCTAACATGTGGGTGCTGGGAACTGTCAGTGCAAGAATAGCCAGTGCTCCTAACTGCTGAGCCATTTCTCTAGCCCCTAGAAGATATTACTTTTAAAGACAGGTAAGATGGCATATACCTATAATTCCAATACTCAAGAAGCAAGCAGGAAGACCAAGGGTTCGAGGTAAGCCTAAGTTATGTGTAAGACTCTACAACAACTAAAACAAAACACAACACCACACACCCACCCCACTAAGCTCAGTAATAAAGCATTTGCCCAACACAAGCAAGTCCCTCGGATCCACCTCCAGTACCACCAATTTTTTTTAAAAAGTTTCTGTTTCGTTATAAACCAGCCATAAAAAGTTATTTTCTGATTCTAAGATAGAAGGTTGCTTTTTCATGAACTCTAACATTATAATTCTGGAGATTAAAGATCAAGAAAGAAATCAGTGGAACTGAAAATGAGATGTCACTGCTCATTGTACCTCCCTTGTCATCCAAAGCTCATGGAACTGCAGTCACCACAGCCCCAAAACATCCACTGTTTTTTTCACCAGCCAAGCAGTGTACCACATGCCTACTCTAAGTCAATAAACTAAATTTTATTTAAACACAAATCCTGCCTACAAGATTAATAGTCTAAGAAAGGCAAAAAGGTAGTAATCTATGATCATTATAAAGAATACAGGGTTGGGGATTTAGCTCAGTGGTAGGCGCTTGCCTGGAAAGCAAGGCCCTGGGTTCGGTCCCCAACTCCGAAAAAAAGAACCAAAAAAAAAAAAAAAAAAAAAATACAAAGTCAGGTTGGAGAGTTGGCTCAGTGGTTAGGAGCACTGACTGCTCTTCCAGAGGTCCTGAGTTCAATTCCTAGCACACACATGGTGGCTCACAACCATCTGTAATGGAATCTGATGTCCTCTGCTGGTGTGTCTGAAGACAGCTACAGTGTACTTATACAAATAAAATAAATCTTAAAAAAAAAAAGGGAATAGAAAGTCAAGACACTGTACAACAATGCCAAGCAACCAGAGCTTCCAGGGACTAAGCCACTACCTAAAGACTATACATGGACTGACCCTGGACTCTGACCTCATAGGTAGCAATGAATATCCTAGTAAGAGCACCAGTGGAAGGGGAAGCCCTGGGTCCTGCTAAGACTGAACCCCCAGTGAACTAGACTGTTGGGGGGGAGGCGGCAATGGGGGAGGTGGGGAGGGAACACCCGTAAGGAAGGGGAGGGGGGGGGATGTTTGCCCGGAAACCGGGAAAGGGAATAAAACTCAAAATGTATATAAAAAATATTCAAGTTAATAAAAAAAAAAAAAAAAAGTTAAGACACCAGGGGTTGGAAAATGGATAAATACAAAAAATAGAAATAAAAACATGGACAAATGTTATTTAGTCTTAAAAGCAAAAAATAATCAGAGTAAAAATTAAGATAACAAAAAGTCCAAAAAAAAAAAAAAAAAGAACAAAAAAAAGACACCCAAGGAAAACCCTGAAACATTTGCTACTAACAATTCTTCCAAGTGTGTGCAGAGTATCAACACCATGTTAAGCATTTTATTCTTACTGTTCACAAGCCTCTAAAATGGAGGAAACCAAGCTATACACAGACACAAAGATATGTACATGTACACACATACACATACGTACACACAGGCATCTTATTCACTGTTAAAGTTCCCAACCTCCACCACATCACAGAAATTGAGCATAAGAGGCAGGTTTGTAAGTATTCCTCAAACCTTTGACAGTTCTCTTTGTAAAATGCAGAGATTAAAACTTACTTGATAGAGCGCTTGCCTAGCAAGAGCAAGGCCCTGGGTTCAGTCCCCAGCTCCGAAAAAAAAGAAAAAAAAACTTACTAATGCTCAGAAAACATACAAATAGTCTTTTTTTTTTTTTTTTTTTTTTTGGTTCTTTTTTTTCGGAGCTGGGGACCAAACCCAGGGCCTTTCACTTCCTAGGCAAGCGCCCTACCACTGAGCTAAATCCCCAACCCCTCATACAAATAGTCTTAACCAAAGGCTACAGTGTCTCCTCCACTGTTAACCAAAGGTTACAGTGTCTCCTTCACATTAACCAAAGGCTACAGTGTCTCCTCCACATTAACCAAAGGCTACAGTGTCTACTCCACATTAACCAAAGGCTACAGTGTCTACTCCACATTACTTGCTTGAAGAGTAATTTTATATATCAGCATTTGTGGATATTTTCAGGGTAAAGAAACTTCCTAGCCCACCTTACAAATTATACCAATCAATTACTATAGCCATGTGCATGATAGGGTTAAAACAATGCCACTCTGTAGACTTGAAGCTCTTCTTTGAAATTACAAGTAATGCATATACAAGTAGGTAATTACAGAGCAGAGGTGTGACTGAGAAACAGACGACCTATCTTTGTGCTGTGTGGAAAACACGTGCACACTGCACAGGGTACATTATTAAGTACCTCCTTCAGCTGAGATAGCAAAGGCACCCAGAAATTAAGCTAAAGTCACCTCACAAGTGACATATCCAGGAATACAAACCAGAAATGACTTTCTCAAGAGCATACTTGACAGTAGTTGTCAGAAACTAGTATCAACTGTTTAGAAAAAAATAAAAGGATACGGTGTCTTCATAGCTATTCTTAACATAAAGGACTACGCTGGAAAAAAAGGTATCTAAAATACTTAACCTTGATTGTCATCTTGACAAGATCTAGAATCACCTGGCAGACAGACTCCTGGGATACCCATATGGTGTTTTCAGGGAAGTTTACCTGAAGAAGACTCTATGTGTGTGTGTGTGTGTGTGTGTGTGTGTGTGTGTGTGTGTCTCCGTCCCCATCCTCAGTCCTCATGGGGAGGGGTGTCATCTTACTGGCTAGGGTCCTGGACTGAAGGCAGAGGAGGAAGACACCTGAGCAGCAGCATTCTGCCCAACTAAGGATACCATGTAACCGACCAGCAGCTTCCTGTTCCCATTGCCATGCCTTCTTATCAGGATAGACTACTAATAATAACCCCTTCTCTCCTTAAATCGCTTATGTCACAGCAACAAGAAAGGTAACTAGTCTACTATCTGCGTGGCTTCCCCCTCCCCTTGCCCTTTTGCTTGGCAGTATACTGTTTTACAAAGAAATGGTGAAGAGTGGATGTGGTTTCTTTTTTTTTTTTTTTTTTTTTTTTTTGTTTTTTTTTTTCTGAGGTGGGGACTAAACTCAGGGCCTTGCGCTTTCCTAGGCAAGCGCTCTACCACTGAGTTAAATCCCCAACCCCGTGGATGTGGTTTCTATCCATGTTTTATGGTCCAAGGCTAAAAGACAGCCGCCAATTGCTGGTGTAGTGGCCCACACCTTAAATCCCACCACCTGGGAGGCAAAGGCAGACAAACCTCTGTGAGTTTGAGGCCAGCCTGGTCTACACAGGACAGCCAGAGCAACACAGTGAAACCCATCTTGAAAAACAAACAACAAAGAAAGCCACCATACTAGCTGTCATTTTCATGGAAGCTTCACTTGTGTACAATGCTTTCCTATATTCTCATCCTCCTCCCTCCTTTTCTTTCTACCCCAGGCCTGCTTCAAACGTATGGCAATCCTTTGACCTCACCCTTCCAAGTTTTTAGCAGTACAGGGGTGAGCCAACACATGTGGATTTATATTTGCAGTTGTGCATGGTGGTACATGCCTGTAATTCAGCCCTTGGTAGGCTGAGGATGTATGAATTAGGCGTTTACAGTCAGCCTGGATTATACAAGATCCTATCACAGAAAACAGATTTTACTCAAAAAAGACAAAATAATATTTGAGATTATTACTTTCCTAAAATAAACTATTTTAATATTTCAGCTATGTACAGCTATGTACAAGGTAGAATCACAGGACTGCTATGATGACCAATCCTGTCAATCTAATCGAATGTAGAATCAACTAAAAAACATACCACCTCAGGGTGGTCAGGGAGGAGACCCTCTTCCAGAGTATGCCAGGCCCAAAGGTCCCAGGCAGGGATTAGGTACCAGTTGCTCACTGCCGTCACTGCATGCTGGGCGTGTGCTTTTGCTCTGCTGCTGCTGTCACCTTTGAAACTGTAGAGCTACCAGGTCCGCAGCCTCTCCAGAACACAGACGGCCACTGCTGAACTGCCTAGCATTCTAATAACCACTCTTTTACACTGTCTACCAATCACACATTCTATCAGGTCTGTTCCTGGAGAGAACGCTGTCCACTGTCTTTCTAGGGAAGCCCAACTTTTAAGACATTGCTTTTTCCTTCCACTCACACAATCCAAAACTTCATCTCAGCAGAGAGCTATTTACTCAGATTGTGGAGATGATTTTAAAAGCACATACTTATCAAAATTTACTGCCTAGCATATTTTAAACATGTACTGACTAATTTATAAAGAAAAAATCCTTAGTATATATGCTAAAAAAAGAGAGAGAAAATCTGGGGTGGTGGGGGTGCGATGATGGTGCACTCCTTTAATCTCAGCACTTGGGAGGCAGAGGCAGGTGGATCCCACTGATTTGGGGGCCAGCCTGGTCTATAGAATGAGTTCTAGGACAGCCAGGCTACACAGAGAAACCTGTCTGGAGAGAAAAAAAAGATAAAAAAGAAAAGAAACCCTCGTGGGGGAGGGAAAAAGGCCTTTTCTAGGCATCGTTCTTACCCTGGGGTCTCTGCAGCTCCTGCTGCACCCTGAGCAGCCACTGAAAGATCACACTCCCTCATCGTCTTCACACTTGTGTGCACATTTTGCCAACCCAGTAATTTTTAACTCCTGATGAATTTTTCTTTAACTTTTCTTTGGCTACTAGCAAGAAGACCATTTAAAGAACCTTTGTCAACTAATATACTTCACACATTTTCTTCTTTACATATCTGACAGTTATCTAGGCCCAGAGGCACAGAACTAGTTTCTCCAAGACTGGGAATGAGTGACTGTCTGCCTTTGTTTCTGGGTCTTAGTCTCTACAGAGCTATGTAACTTCTCCCTCCCCTCCCACTCCCCCCCCACCCCCACCTGCCTCAGTGCTGGGGATGGAAAAGGCGCCTTCTGCAAGTGAGGAAAGCACTCCCACTGCCTAGAACTGCACTTCTAAACAGTTTACATTAGTTAAACTGATGGTTGGAAGGAAACAGCAGGTAAGCAAGAGCTGATGCTTGCTAAACACTGTCATCGCTGTGAGTCATCATGACCTTATCACACAGAACATCAAAGAGCAACACTAAGAGACCTCTCTTGGGGCTGGAGGGACGGCTCAGCGGTTAGAGCACTGACTGTTCTTCCAGAAGTCCTGAGTTCAATTCCCAACAACCACATGGTGGCTCACAACCATCTGTGATGGGATCTGATGCCCTCTTCTGGTGTGTCTGAAGACAATGACAGTGTACAGTGTACTTATATAAAACAAATAAGTAAATCTTTAAAAAAAAAAAAAAAAAAAAAAAAAAAGACCTCTCTCCCTCTCCCTCTTAGTGAACTTTCAGGAAACTATCTCCAAAGAATCCTTCTGCCCATTTTCAGTCAGCACCTTCTCATGTTAGCCTCAGACATCCACTGACATACTCTAGTTCCTGAAGATTCCCCTTTCTGAAACCATCCTAGGTGTGAATTCTAGGGTCTTTACTTGGTATATATTTGTGTCTGACTGACTTGCTCAACAGTGATGGAATCAATCTCAGGGCAAGTACTTCACTGAGAGACACCACACCCCAGTTAGTATAGACTCAACTTGTTCTAGGATGATGATGTAGCTAGGACTGGCCTATATAGACCAGGCTAGCGTAACACTTAAGAGATCCACCTGCCTCTGCCTCCTGTGTACTGAGATTAAAGGCAGGCCATATATCCCATCCCATCCCACCCCACCCCACCCCACCCCATCCCATCCCATCTCATCCCATCCCATAACGGGTTCCATTACTTCCGATTATTGAGCAGTACTCTGAAGTACATTGCACACTTCTTTATACACTTACCAGTGACCCTCACCTGGACCATCTCCACCCCTCCTGTTCCTGGCTTCTGATAGTGGCCATTCTCATAGGTGCTTCACTGTACTTTCAGTCATTTCCCCAGTGTTAGCCCATGCTAGCCACCTGATGAAATGTCTGTTGAAATCTCTTCTATGTTACTAACTTATGATGGCTTGTTTTGTTTTCTGTCCCAGGCCTGGGACATGTCTTTAATCCTAGCACTTGGGAGGCAGAGATAGGCAGATCTCTGTGAGTTCAAAGTCGGCCAAGGATGCAAAATGAGACCCAGGCTCGTCTCTTGACTCCTGAGCTCAAGTGATCTTCCTGCTTTTCTACAAATTTCAGTTACTTAACCACATGTCTCTCCTGAAAAGCACAATCACAAACTAAAAAGTAAAACCCAGCCAAATAAAGAAACAAACGATAACATGCTCATCCCAAAGCTGTGTGAGTCTCTCTGCCAGGAAGACTTTGAGGCTTACAAGACTCTATTCCTGTGAACTTCTGTGTTAAAGGACCCCCTCCCCCAAAAAAAGTACTCTGATACACTGTAGAAAAAAATGGGTCAAGAGAGGGAAATTGCTTTCCCACCAGGATGTGAGACTGAATAGGAAGTGGCTGAATTAGACAGAAGAAAGGCAGCATCACCCATTCATACTTGGCTTTTGTGTATCAAAGGCTCGACTTCCTTTGCACTTAGCCCATTAACTAAAGCATTCCAGTTTCAAGGTGACACAGATTCTTCCTCCTCTTCCCTTTTTATAACATATTAAAACTAGAATCCTTAAACACACTTAAAATTTTCAGTAACTTTTAAATTTTCAAATAACGCTCTAAGAAAAACCTGCTGCTGCAGCATAATAAAAATAACCCACAAGCTCTATCACTAGGGCCCCGCACACTCCGCCTAAGCCAGCTTGATGCCGGTCAGGAATCTGGAGATTTACACTAGGGCTTTCACACACGAATATGGTTCTTCTATTCACATCAAAGTAAAGTTGCTCCATTTAGAGCCCCGAATGACACTGACTGGGGCTGTCAACTTCCAGCCTCATTAGAGACAGACACTTGTGCCACTGGTTAAGAAATCGTTATGGGGGTTGGGGATTTGGCTCAGTGGTAGAGCGCTTGCCTAGGAAGCGCAAGGTCCTGGGTTCGGTCCCCAGCCCCAGAAAAAAAAAAAAAAAAAAGGAAAAAAAAAAAAAAAAAAAAAAGAAAGAAATCGTTATGAATAGGCTAGATACTTCAGATCAAATGTGGGGTGCCAAAGACCCCCTCGTTGTTAAACTTGCTAAAAAATATCACTCAGTCTAAATGAGAAAATGTAACAGGGCTATGGGAGTAGAGAGAACTGAAGACAGGTAGGCCTGGCCTTGTCTCTCATCTATAAACAAGGTGATTTGAACTGGTGATTTGAACTTAGTGATTTGAATCTGGCACTGAGGAGCACTCCTTAGCTAGTGCTATTGTGACATTCAGAATCCTTTCTTGGGCAATAGCCTTTGGCTTAGCAGACTGTACACACCACTCCTGCATCCAGGCTTTCTTTACTCCATCTCTGATGTACAGAACATCAGGACAAAAAAGGGAAAGAAGAGTGGGAACAATAGCCTTGCAAGAGGACCCAGTGAGAATTCTGGCTGTTAGCATTCTGTCTAAGCTCTGCCCCCCAGTTACCTGGCAACAGCCAGGTAAGCCTGATACTATAAAAAAGGCTGCTTGCCCCCTCCTCACTCTCATGCTGTTTTGCTCCTCTCTTGCTCTTGCCTTCCTGCCCCCACTCTCCCCCACATTCCCTCCCCCCCCCGCCCACGTGCTCATGGCCAGCCTCTCCCTCTCCCTCTATTACCCTTTTGATTCCCTTCCTCAAGCCCTGAATAAACTCTTTTCTATACTATTCCTTCGTAGGGCTGGTCCCTCAGGGGGAAGGTATGTCTCAGCATGGGCCCACAGAGGCACCCATTTCCCCCATACCTCACCACACCTCCATAGAACATAACCCCCCCTTATCATTTATAAACACATCACGGGGTACATCTGAATTCAGAGTATATCTGAAGGTGGAATTCTGAAACTGGCGAGTGTTAAGACTAATTTAAGATTCACTTCTTAAAAATCCACAAGTTAAAAAAAACTATTTGGACTTGGGATTTACTAAATCAAAGTTCTGCCATCCATCCAAGCTTAAATAGACAACACATGCAGGCTATTGAAAGAACTCTATCTGGGGACTAGAAGTGCAGCTCAGTGGGAAGGCCCTTGCTTATTAGCATGCCTGAGATTCTCAATTGGGTTCTCAGAACCACAAACAGGATTGAATGAATAACTACATGTGAATTTTTTGATAAGACTAGTTTTTAATAATTTTTTAAAGATTTCTTTATTTTATATATGTGAGTGCACTGTAGCTGTCTTCAGACACACCAGCAGAGGGCATCAGATCCCATTACAGATGGTTGTGAGCCACCATGTGGTTGCTGGGAACTGAACCTGTGGAAGAACAGTCAGTGCTCTGAACCACTGGGCCATCTCTCCAGCTCTTTGATAAGACTAGTTAACCAATAAGAAGTGATTTCAAGAAATGAATGCTGGGGGTTGGGGATTTAGCTCAGTGGTAGAGCGCTTGCCTAGCAAGCGCAAGGCCCTGGGTTCGGTCCCCAGCTCTGAAAAAAAAATTAAAAAAAAAAAAAAAAGAAAGAAATGAATGCTGACATCCTTTAAAAGCCCTCTTACCAAGTGAACAATGAGCTTATTAATATGTGTGCTGACCAGGCAGCTCAGCTTGGCCAGTGATGCCTACCTTTGACTGAGCTCTTAAGTCACTGGGGCTGCACCTGAGCTGTGCAATGTGTAACTACAACAGGTCTTATTGCTGTTTTTTACTCAAACCTTAGGTTTTAATGTCTGTGAGAAATATGTGCTATTCTTTCTCAATTTCACTGGTGACATTCACTGGCAGAGTCAGGGAAAAGGAAGTACCCATTCTCCAGGCACCAACACAAAAAAGTAATGCAAGGATCTCCACACTGTCCGCTGAGGTGGACTCACACTACCCTTCTACCTTCCTCCCAAGCAGGCTGACTAGTTGAAAACTCAGTCACTATCTTAAAAGGCAACCTGAGCAAAAGAAAAGTATCAATTTTCAACTCCCCTCTTCCCCTCATGATCATTTGTGGGAGCAGCATCACTGAAGAAATAGAGGACTCAAAGTTGAAAACAAACATACATTTATTTATTTATTTATGTATTTATTTATTTATTTATAATCAGAGAAACTTCTCTAGTAACCGAGTATAGCAATCATCCCTGAAAGTATAAAGATTTAATTTTAGGAATGTATCTGTGTGAGCACAGGATATGTGTACAGGTAGCTGTGGAGGCCAGAAGAGGGAAGGTATCAGACCTGAAGCCGAAGTCCCTGGAGGGTGTGAGCCTTGCTATTGACTGTTGGAGACAGAATTCTGTCCCTCTGCAAAAACACCAGGTGCTCCTAACTGTTGAGCCATCGCTCTAGACCCTGGAAATTTTTACCTTAATATTTATGAAACACCATAGCTACTGTAAGGATTGCAAACATGAGCAGGTCACTCCTACTAAGGAATAACTCAAGTGATGAAGAAGGATCGCATAATGAAGAGTTTTCACTGATGGACAACCAGTTAAGTGCAAGACTTAATGGATTCTACATGCAGTGATGGCCAAGGTTCTTCTCACCTGTCTGTGGAAGGACGATGATGTTAACCTGTTTCAAGTTTTCTCGTGTGGAATGTGGCGGTGCACCTGGAATCCTAGTACTCAGGAGGTTGATGCGAAACAACGGTGCAGTCAAGGCCAGCTTGAGTCACACAGTAACACCTTGTCTCAAAAAAAACCCACAATCAATAAAGAGCTTCCCCATTCTATTCTGAAGGAGTAAAATTGGAATATATTTTGGGTTTGTTTGTTTTGGGTTTTTTTTTTTTGTCTTTGTTAAACAAGAATGTATTGCTCCTGAAGTTTATGAAGTTATGTTTGTCTAACCTATAAAATGTTGTAACCTAAAACACAACAACAAAACTAAGGTAGCTATACTGTAATATTTATGTGATAACTCAACTCTGCTTCTGTGTAGCTTTGAAAATATTTGCTTTTTCTTCCTTTTGGTCAATAGTCCATGTCCACAGAGCTAAAAGTACATCTTGGGATGCTGTGTAAACTGTCAGTTTCTTACAGTAGAATACTCATAAAACTTGATTTCATTGAGAGCAGTCGCCATAATTAACAGCAGAATTGCACTCTCACCTTGTTGACTGCATGACTGGGTTTTGGAAATTTCTACCCCAGGACAAAACCTCACACAATAAGCTCTCTTGCCCCAACCATATCTACCAAGGATGCAGTGTATTTAGGAGAAGATTTCAACATAGCTTCTTAGGGACTTAATTTTAAGCCCCCAGGCACACCCTACAGAGTAGCAAGCCAAGGGCTTCACCTCTTAGAATTCCTTCCTTCTGACAACCCACAGCATCCCTCTGCATTCTGGCCTTCAAATTCTTAACATCTCTCAGTTGCACCCTATTTTCGTGCAACCCAGGCCACCTGTCTCACACAGCTAGTCACACTACCCACAATTTGAACACTACATCAAATCAAGAAATGGTCCTCATCCACCACTGCTTATGTCAAGAGCATCAACAACCATCAATAGTGTCCAAGCATGTAAACAATTATGGTTCTACCCGATATTGTCCCTACTAAGCCTCACTACCAACACAAAGCTAACACAAAACCCACTAATAATACAAAAGCTGGGTCCCAGTGCTCATGTAGATCAGTAGGTACACTGAGTCCCTCTGTGTCTCCACTGTGGTGTTCCTCCAGACTTGGTTTGCTCACTGTCTCCTTGCCGAGTCATCACTTTCTTCCAAGGAAGTTCCGGCTTTGATGACCAAGACTTTTCAAGTCAAGTTTTGTGTGTCCACACCAGCACCCCATCATCCCACTTTCTCTCCTGAGTGATGGGCGTGCCCAAGACATTTCCCAAGGGCAGCTCTCCTGAACTACAAGTTAGTCTCGGGGAAAACTGCTTGGCGGTCATGGAAGACTGGGAAATACTGGGCTGGACTTCTCCAGGCATGTTTTGAAACTCACCCTTACAAACAGGATACAGTAAATATATAACAATATAAGTATACACCATCATAGATTTTTGCCAAATTCCTGTATGAGTAAGTGGCTTCCTGTAACCTTTCTTGATAAGGCTCTCTCTTTACACAGCAACATCAGCAGGTTAACTCTAGGGAATCTAGAAGTCCCTTTTTTCACTGTGGCTGTGTACACTGAAAGCAGCAGCAGGGAACAAAAAGGGCTGGCATTAGAGGACCTGAGGCACATACCACAGCTGACAATCTACACCAGCCAAGGTTTCTCATGACCAGAAGACCCACACTTACTCACTAGTACAAAGAAAGCCTTGGAAAGCATGCTGTCAATACTAGCAGCAGGAAGGGTGGAACACCATGCAAAGGAAGTGAGAGTAAGAGTCTATTTTAAAAGCTATACTATTTCTATATGTGAGGGCTTTCAGGTACAATAAGCTTGAAATCTGAGATCTTTTACAAACTGTAGATATTATGGAAATTACTTCTTTCTCTGTTTCCACTTGCTCATCTGTGAAATGGAACCAATAATAAGGGCAACCACTTTCAAGGAGTATTGTAGATAGGAAGGACTGCATCTTGACATGGAGCCACAGTGACTGTTTGTTAGTCACGCACTCTTTAAGACTTTGCTTAAATGGAGACTGGAGTGACAGAACACTGTCCACCATTCCCACCTCACAGCAGTCCTCAGCAATTCAGTGACAGCAGGGCACACGGAACCACCACTTTCTTTCCTCAGGGTGTTCCCAGACAGAAGAGAAGCTTTGCTCCAATCAGCCCACAGCCTCTCATTCAGAAAAAAGCTTACCAGGCCTGTTCCTTGTCAGTATTTCACATTTTATGTGGACTATGAGGAAACAGGAGTACTCCTGCACCCCTCTCCCACAACTTCCGAACAACTCTGTTGTTGATCTCTTGCCCTAGCAAGAAGGTAATCCACGGGGCCTGAGCTTCCAGCTCCTAACTGCAGATCTAGCTTAATTCCCGCTTGCTAACTTACCTTGGATTCTCTTGCTCAGTTCAAAGAGTAATTAAAAAGAAATGATCTTTGGGAATAAAAAGTACACAATATCTTTGTCAGGCTCAACCAAACAAGTGAGTTTTGCTGTGAAGGATTTTAGTCTTACTCATCAGGACAGTACACACAGAATAAGACACATTCTCAAGAACCACTTTGCCAGGAATGTGCATTTGGTGTCAGTCTTGCCAAAAGACTGTGCATGATGGCAAAGGACTTCACCAGGGATAGTTTTCTGTGCTGAGAATAGCCTGACTTGATGCTGTTAAACTGTAGGTCCACAGCTCAAGCATTCTGAGGAAGAAAGCAGGACTCTATAAAGAATATTGTCTGCCAGAGGTCTAAA
Organism: Rattus rattus; assembly: GCF_011064425.1. Classification (NCBI taxonomy): domain Eukaryota; kingdom Metazoa; phylum Chordata; class Mammalia; order Rodentia; family Muridae; genus Rattus; species Rattus rattus. Next base: position 66,412,375 of record NC_046162.1, read on the forward strand.
GAAGTTAGACTGAAGGCTCCTGGGGGGATCACTTATTATACAAAAAGGTGGTGGCTACCAGCTTCAGTGACAGAGAACTGACAATTTAAAAACTGTTGTGGCAGAAAGGTTTATGAAGAAGCAAAATGGAAAGATCAACCAACCCAGCCTCTCTCTGGGGAAGCATCTCCCAAAGGACTCCTCAGCCTGTGACTATACATGGCCAGGTGAGCTCATGTGTTTGTAACAGCAAAGATGTGTTGCAACAAATAGGCCAAGGGAGGGGTGTATGTGGTGGTGACAACTCCAATTCTAATTCCTAGAGAAAGCATTTAAATTCATTGGCCTGTAAGAGACATATACTCCAGAAGCCACGTTCTTATCCACTCTAAATCACAACTATATCATAACCGAGACTCTGAGAGCCACAAAATTCACAGGAGTAAGAAGGCTGCTTTCACAGGGCTGATTCTGCTGTGGTGGTGTGCAGCTGTGAAGGCAGACTCAGGAGAGTGTGCACACTGTCTGCACTGCCTCAGGGATGTTTCATGGCTGGGTGCCCAGACTGTCTAGCTCTGCACACAACTCTATAGTGTTTTGAGGGCTACACGGGAGGAATGCATTCTTAAATTAACACACAGCTCTCCATCCCCGCATAGCCTCTTCATCCTCTGAAAGCATGTGAGGATGCCAAGAAGTCACTTTTAGTGCAATTCCAAAAATGGCCCAAATGTATGGAGTTGCAAAGCACTCAGAACATTCAAAACCTTGTTCTGTCGAAGTGGAGGATGAAAATAAACCAAACACACTCTGGACAGAGGTTACCACTTATCTGTTTCACATCACTTACATGCAGTCTCTGTAAGGCTACACAATCATTTCTAGCAGGTAATCTTCGTTATTTGTAAGTAATTTTACTTACAAAAAATTGTGTATAGCCTGAAAATGTGTCAACAGGAATACATTTATGTGTTAAAGTCTATTTTAACTGTAATGCATTTATGTATTAAAAGTCTATTTTTAAAAAGGTATATTTTTTTGTAAGAAACACTCTCCTCACAAAAGCACAAGTATTTAAAAGCCAACTTGTAAAAATTTATTTTGCATAACCGAACTGGCTTAAAGAAAGTAAATCTGTAAAAATCTACCCCTAAATGCTGAATAGTTCATAAATGATACTCCACTCTCTGTACTCAAAGATGTGTCTTCAAATGCAGTGAGTAAGATGTTAGTATCTGTACATCCCCTTCACTGAAACCATTTACTTTGACGGAGGACTTTGTTACCTGCTCATCTCTCAAGCCTTCACAGTCTGAAAGAAGCCTGGATGAGAGGTAGAGCCTATCTAACTGCCTAGAAACAATACCAATCAAAGGAATCCAAACCCATCCACACAAAAACTGCCACCTGGCTTTTCTGGGCTCCTCTGGAACCTTCCTAGTTAGTCCTACCTGATGGGGCTCTGCCTCCTGCTCCCCCAATGCACAACCCACTTGGCCCTAAGAACTGCTGTAATCCTGCCTCATCCTTTTCATGCTTTCTCCAAAGTCCTCAACCCCAAATCACCAATTTCCTTTCTTGTAAAATTTCCTCAGGGGCTATAGAAATGGCTCAGAGGTTAAGAGCTCTACTAGCTGTTCTTCCAGAGGTCCTGAGTTCAATTCCCAGCACCCACATGGTGGCTCACAACTTGTCTGTAACTCCAGTTCCAGACAATCCAACACCCTAATACAGACACACAAGTGGGCAAAACACCAAGGTACATAAAATAAAATTTAAAAAATCTTATCAAATATCATCTTTGCATAGTAAGTCTTGACTAAGTCATAATCATCACACAATCTCACACTCACACACACAATCAGACACACACACACCTTCCATCATTGATTTAATTCATACTGGAGAAGGTGGCAGACTACAAAACAGCTCTTCAACCTCAACATTTTAGGTTGTAATGGAAATATTTATAATGCCAAAGACACTTAACACATTCAAACCAAATCACCAAAAAAGTAATGCCACTAATTTTGCCAACCCCCCCCCCACACACACACCCCACATACACATACACACACACCTGCCCTTGCCAATGTCAACTTGGGTCCAGCAAGAGTAAGTTCACAGGCAGGACCTCTTTCTCCTTAGCTGGTGGCTCTGAATATGTGGGAAAATACAGACACTCGATTCTTAGACAGTATTACAGAAATTTTATCTTCCACATAAAGCTCCCTTCAATGAGGAAAAAGCTGCCCCTCACCCCAGTCCTGATTTCCTCCAGGCTTAGTTCTGGGTAATAGTATTTGGAAGAACACACAATTACTTCAGTAAAGGCCACTGCATAACAAATAGGTGGAGCAATGAGGAATACTGTCCTTTAAAGTTTCAAAAATCTCCAACTAGCTTGGCTACTTTTTATCCAAGAATGTCAACTGAAACAATGCACCTTACTCCAGTACACCCAGCACTTAACAACTTATTCCAAAATGTCAAGTCAATTAAACATAAATATAAACCTGTTACAAAATAACCCTTTTTATTTAAAGTATATCTGCTCCTTATGACAACACAACACTAAACATAAAGAGGAAGACAACCATTTACTAGAGTCCCGATAACCACCAAAACACTAAAACACAAGAACCCAAAATGGAATTAAGACTAAACCTTTGCCAATCTCAGGGACTAAACTCTGACAGTTTACTAGCACATGGGAGGTCACTGTCAGATTGCTTTGGACGAGAAGCATGAGTTTAAATTCATAGTTTTAAAATCAGATCCATACAGTTAAATCATATGTGTAGGATGCACAATTTAACTATTACCTTCTGAACTATTAATTTCTCATTACTCAAAATATGAAATAAAAATAGACTCTAAGAATCTTATGAAAACACAAGTACTAAAATATTTTGGTAGGGGGAAAACTTTTCAGTATGGGTAAACAAAATCCCAACTATTCAAGATCCCCCCCCATGAATAAAATCAATTCCATCAATGTAACAGAACCCCGTATTTAGATGCCTCATTTCCTCAATAAAAGCATCTTAATGAGTGCCACACTGAAATGTCCAAAGCAAGGCTCACCTCTTCTGTTCAGGAAAAATGTAATTTTCTTCAAGGTGCCCTCTGCCAGCCAAGTTCAACTGGCTTGGGCTGTCTTATCTAACTCGGCCTCTCATTTCGTAGAGAAGGAGGTCTGCAATCCAGGAATATAATTGCCAGCACTCCCACATAGTCCAAATTGTCCTCTGAAGTCACTCGTGTCACATCTTTAGAGTCTCAACTGATTCACATAGTTACCCCAGTCCAAAAACAGTTAAGTGCATAAAATAACAGCGTATACAGTCAGGTGTCAGACGTAATGAACGGACTTCCAATATTGGCTCAAGGTAGTTTAATGTGCACACCAGATACCCAGAAAACAACCACTACCCCTGAAAGCTAAGCAGTACAATGAACAAACGAGCCAGGAGACTCCGACCTGCAACTCCTTCAAGATGCCCAAGTTGGCCATCAACGGAACACCATTTTGAGTTTGAACCTATGCTTCACGCCGAGAAGCCAACGAGAAGACCATTCAAATGGAGGTTTCATCTGGCGAAGGCAAAGGTTGGAGACAACTCAACTAATAACACACGGAAGCACCAGCACTGTCAGATGTCTCGGAACGCCATAGGTGCAGCCGAGCCCCGCCGGCTCCTCCTCCCAGGGCTCCCGCACAGCATCCCAGCACCATCCTTCATCAGGATTCCTCCAGCGACGCGCACCGCGCGCGCCAACCGTCTCCTCGCCCGGCCAACGCACAGGGGGTGGGGGTGGGGTGGGGGACAGCTTCAGGTCCACATCAGGTTTTTAACTGCTAGGGAAACATTTCTTACATCTCACCTACTTGGCGAAGCCACGGACCAAGCTACCCTAAAAGCAAAGGCAGCGTCGGGGCGCTCGGGTTTCCTAATCTGTTAACCGGGTCGGGGTAGCTGCAGCGGCGGCGGTGGCGATGCGTCCTCCTAGCACGCAGCACTCCGCAGTCCGTTTGCAACACCGTTACAAATAAATCCACCTCATTTCACAACCGCAGGGGGCCCTTGGGGTCGCCCATGGCTCACCAAACAACGCCACACTGCGGATCGGTGTATGTCACCCTTTGGAAACGCACGGTCTACAGAGGACCGTGCAAGGAGAGCGGATCTCATCCACTGCCTTAGTTTAAAGAAGAGAGCGAGCGAGCAAGCGCGGGGGGGAAGGCTAAGCGTCCGACCGCTGGGTCCCCCATCCCGATGCCGCACGCCCGGCCAGGCGCTTGCAGTCCGTGCCTCTCCTCCCGCCCGTCAGCACCGGCCGGCGCTGCACGCGGGTCGCTCGGGGCCGCCGCGCTCCGGCTCGGCCGAACAAAGGGCCCGGAGACCTCCGGGCGCAGCTGCGGCGGCGCTCTCACCTGGGCTCCGTCCCCGGCGGCGGCTCCGCGGGGCTCCGGCGGCGCGGGCCTGGCGGTGGAGAGGTCGCTCTCAGCCGCCCTGGCCCTCTGGGGCGCTCCGGCGACGGGGCCCGCTCAGTGCCGGCGCCGCGGGATCGAGTCCGGGCGCGGGCGGCGGGTGGGCGGCGGCACGTCCCGGCAGGTCAGGTCCAGTGCCCGCGACGCCGCGACGCGCCCTGCTCCTCAGTCTCGGCGGGCCGCGGCTCCGGATGCAGCCCGGTCTGAGGCGGCGACGGCGGCGGGCGGCTGGGCGCGGGGCCGCTCCGCTCTCTCCGCCTCAGGCTTCGGCTCGAGCGGGCCCGCGGCGGCGGCGCCGGAGCGCGACGGCGCGGGGACCGCCTGTCACGGGGGCGGCCGGGGTGACCCGGCGGCTCTCAGGGCTGCACGGCGACGCGGACAGCGACGGCGGCTGCGGCTCCCGGGGCCGTCGCGCTGAGGTGCGGAGCTGCCACCGCGGCCATCTTGTTGCTCTAACTGACAAGAACCCCCCTCCCCCCACTCCAGCCAGACGCGGCGCTCGCGCCCCCGGCCCCGCCCCGCGTGGGCCTCCAACAGGAAGTCGAACCGGCCCCCGGCACGTGACTCCCACCGTATCTGCATACCGGAGGGCGGGATGGCCAATCAGCGCTCTGATCATGAGCTCCGCCTCCAGACAGTACTCCCGATCCCATTGGTTCTTCCCGAAAAGACCACGCCTCCTCCTTCTCCCTTAATACCCGCCCGCGCTGTGGTTGCCCAGACCGCGCGGGGAGCGCGCGGGGTGCGTGTTGCGCGTTCTTCAGGCGCCTCGGACGCGCGCCTTCCTCGGAGCTGGCGCTCCTTTCCCAGTCAGAGCGGAGAGCCGTGCGGAATTCACCCGTGGCCGCTTTCCTTTCCGTTTCTGGGCACTGTGACTCCACGTTAGCGTGCGCACCAGAGGATCTCAAACTCAGTTCGGCGTAGCCGCCTCCGTTCTCCGGTTCTGCCCCCTGCCGTGTCCCGGGTTCGCGCGGCGTTTTCGCCCGGCGGCGCTGGCCCTCTGCGCAGCGGCGCCTGAACCTGGCGCACGCACCGGCGCGCCTCCGGCCCGTGCCGTGCACACGCCCTGTACCTCCCCACGGTGCACACACGTACGTGCGCGGGCCGCGGCCTAGAAGCTCGCTGCGCGCTCCTGGCGGCAGCCTCCTGCCCCCCTCTGCTCAGCGGCTCCCCGGGGATTGCCCCGCTGCGAGCCAAACAATCCGGGCTACCGAAACAGCCCCCCGGGGAGGCTTGCTTTCCCCGCAGCTCCCCCACCCCACAGCGCTTGCAACCTGCCCACCCCAAGCTCTGAGCTGCGACTACACACCTCGCGTTTCCTTCCTGGCTCTCGGTAGTCCGCGGTGGTCCTCCATTCCTTGGCTCCTCCTCGATATTCATATACATAATAATCCGTGGTAGGTAAGGTACGAAGCCCTGTGCGCCCCGTAGTTTCAAGTTTGGGTTCAAGCCACCGGAAGATTTTGAAAGCTCGAAATTTTCTCCATATTCATGGAAGGTGATGGAAGGAGCCTAGTTCCTCTCCACCACCACCACCCCCGACCCTGCTGTTCTGGAAGATCGCGATGCTTCTGAAAGTTGTCGGTGCTGTAAGAGGCCATTCCCTGTCTGGAAGAAGAGACAACGCTCTAGTCCCTCCAGTCCCTTCGAGACGCAGTTTTGCTGCGGCCAGTGTCAAGCTTTGAAATGTTTGTGGAGGAAAGGGACACAACAGACTTCCTGCTCTCGCTTCCCTTCAGGGTCCCACGAGCTCTGTACACTCCTTTCTTCTTTTATATTTTAAGCCTTCGGATCTCCAGATTCACTTTCCGAAGTTATCTTCAAACGTCTGTTGTGTTGTGTATTTTTCATCCTGAAAACCCATATCCCCTAGAAAGATCCGATCTCACACAGAGACGTCCCCTTTTCTATTCAGCGTTTTATTGACTTCAGTTTAATTTTTGACTGCCGAGAACCTGTATCTTTTGTGTGTCTCAAAAGTACAGATATTATCACATGATCCAGGAAGAAGCGTAAATAGCATCCCGCAGATACACAGCGTGCACTCGATAAACTGCTAAATCCATGAGGAGCCCAGGGTCTAGGCGGAACACTGTAAACTTCAGTTATCGGAATATTGAACCAAAATGACATCATTTAGCATCTGTCCTTGCCATCGACTTTGTGACCATGACCTTTCCTTTCTTCAAGCTTCCTTTGTTATCATCCCCTCCCCTCGAGCTTAGCCTGGCACAACATCTCTTCCTACCTTAGATATCCAAACACCAGCAAAAAAAAAAAAAAAAAAAAAAAAAAAAAAAAAGGTGGAAATGAAAATTAGACTTGTAGTTTGATATATGGACCTGTGGTAGTAGAAAGAATATTTGAGGAGTGGGAAGTATGGCTCAGTGGTAGAGTCCTTGTCAAGCATGTTCAAAGCATTAGCGCGTGCCCATAAACACGCATGTGAATACACACACACACACACACACACACACACACACGAAAAACTTAAAGTTACATACCAATACTGAGACTGCCGAGAAAGCAGAAACCGATTCCACAGGGCTCATTATACAGTCTGCCTAATTTAATTGGCAAGTTTCAGGCCAGTGAGAGATCCTCACTCAAAAAAACAAGGTGGTTGGTCGTTGCAATGCATACTTTTAATCTCAGCATCATTAAATTCAGACATCTGAATTCAAGGCCAGCCTGGTTTTATGTAGAGTTCCAGGCCAGCCAGAGCTACATGGTGAGACAAAGACAAAATTCAAGGCAGAAGACGTCTGAGGTTGTTCTCTGACCTCCACACGCATGTATATGTACACACAATATACAAAAAAATACGACTACTTTCCGTGAAGGTGTTCAGGAAGGTAGCCTGTCTCCTAGAGACCTTCCCAGAGGACCTACAGCCTGAGCCTTGAGGGAGGTCAGGGAAGCAGTAACAGAAGCTCACGGAAGGACACCGAAGAGAGAAGCAACAGCAAGCAGCAGGGAGACAGGAAACTTGGAGCACTGTGTTGTCTGTGTCTGCAACAGCTGAGGAATAGGCGATGGGTGGGGACAAATCGCAGAGAGTAAGTCACGCTGCTGAAGACAGCAGGGCTTTGGATACTGTGAACCCTCCTAGAAAATATGGCCGATAATCTGGATCGGAAGGCCCACATACATCAGCTGGGGAGGAGCCCAGTAAAGTTTTGTGAACAGGAGCCAAGCAATGGAGAATGGCAGTGGAAGTCAGACAGAGAGGATGCACTCGAAGATGAGGCTTACTTAGACTCTGGTGTGCTTAAGGAGGACTCGTGGGGCAACAGATGAGGCTGTGTATGGCCTAGTCTTAGTAGGTGGTGGGTAAAGGCTGAGGTAGAGGCCATGGTAGAAACAGAGGCCTTGGGCATGCTCGGGTCTATCCTCAAAGACTCGGGGTGAGCCACTAGCAAGTCACAATGAGGAAGTCATCCACACAGTGTCCTGAGCACTTCACAAAGCCCATTCATCTGAACCCTGTGATGACAGGCAGGTGACTTAGAGGTACTGCCATCTCTCTGATCCAGTGCCACCAAATTGGTAAACTGGTGTACCCTGGAGAGAGATAAGGAGAGTCAAGTTTCTGGCTTTAGAGGAAGGAGAGAGATTAGATGGCAGGCTGGGGGCTTCCATAGGCTTCTTCACAGCTTTGGTACTCAAGGTAAAGCCAGTGAGTGGTAACCGAGGAATGGGCCTTTCTATCACAACTGGGAACTCCCAGCTTTGCTATTTGAGCTCACTCCAGACCAGCCTCTCTGATCCCAATACTCACACTGAGCCAATATTTGCAAGAACTCACACAGACCAAAACCAAATAGGCATCTGTCTCAAGCTCTGCCTGCCTGGACTGCCGACCGTCTGCATCAGACAGGGCGTGGTCAATATAAAAACAATTCTGCCTCTTTGGTTCTCCATTTCTTCCCTGGCCCTTTTCTGTCGCCCCTTCCCCCTTTCCCTGTCTGTGGCAATCTTTTTCCGCCTCGCCCCTTTGAGTGCTGGGGTTATAGGCGGGAGCTGCCATGTCTATGTGGGGTTTGTTGTTGCTTCCTCCCTCCCTTCCTCCCTTCCTTTGTTTGTTTTGGCGGTGGGAAGATAAAGCCTTGAACTCAAGCTGGCTTTGAACCCTCCTTCCTCCTGCCTCAGCCTCTGAGTGCTGGAGTTACAGATGCTTCCAGGTCCATCTCCACCGTCACATTTGTCAACAGTGTCACATTCTTCCTTCATAACTTTTCTGACCCGGCGTCACAACGTCTCGCTTCAGTGGGTGGCTCTTGTCGTCAGGGTCACAATTGCCGTGATGAAACACCATGACCAAAAGCGAGTTGGGGAGGGACGGGTCGATGTGCCTCGTGGGTCCAGCTCTGGCTCTTCTGTACCACCCCCCCTCAGCCTCTCGTGTTCCTGTCCCTCCCGTAAGATCTCAACATCGCAATACTCTCCAAAGTATAGGAGTTTCTAGAAAGGTTGGAAGTTTCTAAACAGGTAAAAACAAACACAAGACGAATAGATTGTCCCTTAGGTGAGAAGGAAACACAGTAGAGAGCTAGGCTGGAAGCAGAGCATGTTGAGCCGGAAGGCTGGGCTGGAGGGACAGCTCAAAGCGCTTGTGTAGCCTGTCTGAGCCCGTCAGGTTCAATTCCCTAGCTTCGCAGAAACAAAGGAGAGAGCCATCCGGTTAGGAGTTAGAACACAGCCACTGGAAGTTTGGGGCAGGAAGGTGACATGATTAAAGCTACCCTAAGCGATGGCTTCCTAGGCTGTCCCGTGGTAGAAAATCAGAGTGAGGGTCATATGGCTGCTCAAACAATCGGTCATTCATTCATCGTCATTCATTTGTTCTCTAAATTTACTTCCTTCCATTTCCGTCTGAGTCCTGGTGACTCAGGGCTTGTCTCTCTCCCTCGTGCTTCAACCTCCCTCTCCCAACTGCCATTCAATCCCGCCTGGTACACAGTAGGTATCTAATAACTACTTGTTGAAAGAAGAACAAAGGGAAGCTCGGGTGGGACAGCAGCAACAATAACACAAGTGGAAACATTTCAGAGAGATGTAGACTCGGCCACTATGGAGGCTAGGCCGTCTGTCAGGGCCCAGTTACTCCACGTGATGGGCTCCTGTGAACATCGGTTCTGGGAACGAGCAGCACTGGATGGGGGCTTGGCATGCTTGACGTTTCTCAGATGGTGCCTACCACTGTGCCTCTGTTACTAACACCCGTCCAAGGGAGGCTCAGCCTTCAGGGTGCCTCCCTTCTCGCCTCTTGCAGCTCCTGCTTCAGTGCCCTGTGCCATGGCATTCCCTCGCTGTGTCTCCTCCCTTTGATCATTCTCCTGTAAAAGACAGGGCCAGAGAGCATCCCTTCGGTCAGCTTCGTTTCCCATCGTCACACTCTGTGCCAGTCTTCTGGGTGTGCGCGCTGCGTCATCACCACCAGGCACAGGGCTAACCCTAACCCTAACCCTCGTCCTTAGACCACCCGTGTCCCTTCTAGAACACAGTCTTAGCTAGGGTTTCACTGCTGTGAACAGACACCATGACCAAGGCAACTCATATGAAGGACAACATTTAATTGGGGCTGGCTTACAGGTTCAGTCTGTTATCATCAAAGTGGGAGCATGGCAGCATCCAGGCAGGCAGAGCTGAGAGCTCTACATCTTCATCTGAAGGCGGCTAGCAGAATACTACTTCCCAGGCAGCTAGGATGAGGGTCTTTTTTTTTTTTTTTTGGTTCTTTTTTTGGAGCTGGGGACCGAACCCAGGGCCTTGAGTTTGCTAGGCAAGCGCTCTACCACTGAGCTAAATCCCCAACCCCTAGGATGAGGGTCTTAACATCCACACCCTCACACAGTGACACACCTACTCCGACAGGACCCCACCTCTTAATAGTGCCAATCCCTAGGCCAAGCATATACAAACCATCACAAATGCAGTCTTTGTTTTGGAACCATTACTGAGGTCTGCTCTGTAGGAGCCAGGCCGCAAGTGCCAGTATCCTTTTGAGAAGAGATGGTGACTTGCCGAGGAGTCGATCTGCCCCTCTGGAGGCAATGCTGAGTCCCCCTCACATTTGCTCCTGGCCATGTGCACCCCAATAGCTCAGACATGTATATTCAGCTGAGTGTTCACGCAAGCGTTCATGCACACGTGGCTAGAGCCAGAGGGAAGGGGAAGAAAAACACAAGCCCAGTGACATTCAGAGGTTGCCAGGCGTCTAAATTTGGAATCTGGTGTGATCTGGAGTCAGCCAGCGGTCCTGAGCGTTCCTCTCGAACAGCCCGGGCAGGGTTCCCAGTGGCTAGTTGTCAGACCATGGGTATAACATGACACTAAACCGAGGGGGAGGCTAGATAATGAAGCTCCCACCCCACCTTCTCACCATAGTGACCACTTGTCTGTTTGTTAGGCTCTATTCTTTCCAAATAGAAAATAATGAAAATGTAGAAAGTTGGAGAGATGAACAATGCTCTATTGTCCCCAGCCCTGAATGATGCCTATGTTCACGAGAGTGTTCCCAGTTGGGTGTGGTGATGTGTGTGGTGGAGAGAGGAGGTCAGGAGTTAAAGGCCAGCCTCAGCTACATGTAAAGCTTACTTCGGGCTGGGCCGTATGAAAACCTGTCTCTAAAACCAAACAAGCTGTTGTTGGTGGCAAACATCTCTGATCCCATCACTCAGGAACAAGAGGAAGGCAGATCTCTGAGTCGGAGGCTAGCTCGGTCTACATCGTGAGTTCCTGGATAGGCGGGACTACCTAACACGATCTCCTTCTAGACTCGTGTCTGGGCATAGTTTTAGAAACATAGAAATGAGGCCGGGCAATGGCTCAGTGGATAAATGTTTGCCAGTCGAGTATGAGGACTCGAGTTTGGATTTCCAGACCCCACATAAATGCTTGCTGGGCATGACAGCCCTCCTGTAATCCCAACACTTGGGAAACAGGCAGGGCATCCTAAGAAGCTGGCCAAGAAGAACAGCTAAAGCAGTAAGCACTGGGTTCGGTGAGAGACCCTGCTTCAGGAGGCAGAGACAACTGCTATCAACCTTGGGTCCCTTCACACCCATGTACCTGTGTCACACACACATACCTCAAAACAGGGAAATACAACACGAGTTGTTTTGAACACTGTGGGGAAGAGAAACTTGTTTAGTCTAGGAAAAAGAAACAGTTCATGGGCTGGAGAGACGGCCCAGCAGTTAGGAGCACTTAGTGCTCTTGCAGAGGACCAGGGTTTGGTTCCCAGCACCCACATGGCCTCTCACAACTGCCTGGAACTCGAGTTCCAGGGGATCTAATGCCTTCTTCTGGGCTCTGTAGGCTCCTGCACGCAGGATGCTCATAAACTCATACAAATGAATATACACATAAAACAAACGAATCTTTAAAAAGCAAAGTTTTCACATTGAAGTTGCATAAAACTAACCAGGGCAAGCTCCATAGTGACTGAAGTGACACACCATAGGTGGTCACCCAGTGTCCGGAGGTCTGCAAGGGACGAGTAGCTGCTTTTACTGTGACTCTACTGTAGCTGGAGTTCTATGTGCTTTAATCTGTGATTTGGCTGTTTTGTTTCCAGGGCCTAGACAAGAGCCTCTCACACAGTAGTTTCTCAATAAATCTCAGAGGAAAGGAATGAATAGCCAAATCGGCCAGCTCCAGTTTCAGTGAGAGACCCTGCCTAAAACATATAAGATGGAGAACAATCCTGATGTCGACCTCTGGACCACACACATACACGCACACACACACACACACACACACACACACACGTGTATACACATGTATACACACATACACACTCATATACACACACGTACACACATGTATACATACGTCCTCCTCAGACTCCTGCATGTGTGCACATACGCACACACACACATATATACATGTATACACATGTATACACACATACACACTCATATACACATGTACACACATGTATATACACGTACTCCTCAGACTCCTGCATATGAGTGCACATACGCACACACACACACACACACACACACACACACACACACACAACCACACACACCCATGCACGCACATACAGCATTGATCCAGCTCTGCAGAGAAGACATGCCATACAACTTTAGGAACAGTTCCCCCAGGAAGAGCACAGCCTTTGGACAGCTCCACGACAGGGTACTGTCACAGAGTGATGACACAGGACTCAGAGATGACCCCGTGCCATCTTTGGTGTTCATTAGTCAGCAGAACAGAAGAGATCTCTTCAGACCTTGAGGGACCAACTCAGACTCCTTTGCCCCAAGACTTAGGTGGAAAATCCACTGGGGCACAAGCAGGTCTTTATGTGCTGATTTCAAACATAGCTCTTGACTTGCAGCCCATACAATGGGCCTCTGTGTTTGTCCCCAGAAGGCAGCACAGATCTATAGCAATGACACATGTTTTAATGTTTTTTTTTCCCCCAAAGCACCAGACCTGAGATCGCAGCAGAGTTCTCTTTGGAGCATCATGTACTTATCACTAAAAGACCTTGTTATACATTGTCCTCAGAGCTGTGGTGACATCTTCCCACCACCTGGAAGGCTGTTGTCCCTTTTGTAGCCTTCTGGGATGCACTGCAGACTAGAGGCAAGCCAAGGATATAGGGCAGTGACTCTCAGCACAGGCGGTTTCCCTGGGCTGGGCTGCTATCAAGTGCCTGGAGTCTAGCTGGGACTCCAAGTGCAATGGCTACCAGGGAAGAGACATCTTCCACCTGTGCCCAGCCAGCAGCAGGCTTTGCAAGGCTTAGCATGAGGACGAGGAGGTTCATGGAGCTATTGATAAAGGACCTGAAAAGAGAAGATTCCCACCTACTTGCTGCAGGAATGTGGATGCGTGAAGCTTTTCAGGTACATTCAGGGTTCCAGCAACCCCTCCCTTTGCATCTGGACTCTGCCCATCAGCGGAAAGCAGAGAGGGTAGCTGAGCCAATGACTGTGCCTTGTCATTTCTGAATGAGAGAGAGACAGACAGCAGAGATAGACAGACAGACAGAGACAGACAGACAGAAATAGAGACAGAGAAACAGAGACAGAGGGCCAGACAGACAGAGACAGAGATAGACAGAGACAGACAGACAGAGACAGACAGAGACAGAGACAAAAATAGAGACAGAGAGACAGACAGAGATAGAGACAGACATAGAGACAGAGACAGAGACAGACAGACAGACAGATTAATGAATGAACAGACTCTAACGATTGTGGTGCTGGTAAGAATCAGGACAGGCCGGGATGAGTTGATCTCGGATCTTGAATGCAAAGGTCGGGAATGCAGAGTTCATTCTTTATTGGGGAATCTTGGGCTGCTTTTGTTTAAGGCCTTCATCAGAATGGCTGAGGTCTGCTGCGTTACACGGAGGATGAGCTTTATTTAAAGCCCTCCTGACTTATGCGCTCCTCACATCTGGGCAGAGACTGCAACTCAGCAGGTGTAGCACTTGCTTAGCACACGCAAGAACCTGAGTTTGATCGCTGGCACCCCGTAAACTGTACACAGTGGCCCTTGCCTTTGACCTCAGCACTTGGAAGGTGGAGGCAGAAGGACCAGAAGTTCAGAGTCAACCTTGGCTACACAGTGAGGTCACCGTGATAAGTAAGTGGTGTTTAACCAAACAACTAAATGCCAGACTTTAGCCAAGTCACAGTCACAGAAAACCAACCAGGGCCACCTCCATAGTGCCACAGACCTGCATAGGCCATCTCTGGATGGTCACTCAGTGTTTGGGGAATCCCACACATGGTGAGTAGCTGCTTTTTCTGTGACGTCTACTCTAGCTGGAGTCCTCCGTGCTTTAATCCGTGATTTGGCTGTTTCGTTTCCAGGGCCCGGACAAGAGCCTCTCACACAGTAGGCACTCAATAGGTCTCAGGAGAAAGGGATGAACAGGAAAGATGGCGCTGTCCACAGGCAGAGCCTGAAACCTCTCAGGAGGCGCTTCCATGTGTGAAACTGCGTGAGATGGCGCAGGTCCCGAGCCTGCTGGCACACGAAGCTGGCCCTGCTAGCTGACATCACCTCAAGAGCGCTTTAATCACTACGGTCATTGTTGGGTTGCAGACTTTTCCTCCCACACAGCAGACATGGGACTTGCCGGAAGGTTGGGGCCGTTCCAGTTAGCTGGATTCCCTGGTGCCTGGCACAAACCAACCAGCTCCATAAACTCCCAAGTGATGGAACAAATCAGTCCACAATTCTAATTGCTCTCCACAGGAGTAAATGCACACCAACGGTGCTGAGGTGGTCCACGCCGCCTGTCCCCTCGTAGTGACCATACTGAATGCTTCTTGCCCATTCCCGCCAGTCTCTTTCTGTCCCAGGCCTGGGTCTCTGCACAGCGCCCTAAATCAGGGAGAGGGCAGGACCTCTTGTGATTCTGAGGGATTTATGGACACCCACCCACTGTTCCCGGAGTTTTTACATTAACTTAGATTCATTAGATGACTGTTCGGAGGGAGATTAAAATGATGGAGATGAGAAGGTAGTGAGGCTCTGCTCTATTGTAGCTCTGTCAATTATGTCCGGTGCCTCAGGGGGCTGTCATCCCAGCCCAGTGAAGGGAGTGCCAGAGGGGTGAGAGTGAGGAGGACAGCCAGGTTCTCTGATGAGCTTATCCCTGAGTGCTCCCTGCTGCTGGGAGCCTTTTGGAATGCCAAGGCTAAACATCTCCCTCACAGAGCTTCCAGAAGAACAAGGAGGGCCACTGAGGAAGTCCTAGGATGTGAGGTCACCGTGAAGGGGGCCCTGACAGCTTCATTTCAATTTGAGTTTTTTAAATGTTTATTTAAAAGTTTATCAGTGTGTGTGTGTGTGTGTGTGTGTGTGTGTCCGTTTGTGTGTCCAAGCATTGTGAGCATGTGCGCACTTGTATGTGTGTGTAAGAGAGAGAGAGGGAGAGAGAGGGAGACAGAGAGTGTGAGAGTGTGTGTGCATGCTCATGTGTGGGGGGTACCCTCAGAGGCCAGAAGATGGGGTTGCATCCTTTGCAGAGCAGATGTGAACGGCCCAGTGTTGGCACTGAGACCTAAATTTGGGTCTTTTGGAAGAGCAGTAAGCACACTTAATCTCAGAGCCATCTCTCTAGTCTCCCGGTTTGAACTCTGAAAACACTTCAGGCCACAGTTTTGGAATAGCACATTTCTGAGCTAGGGAGGTGACTCAGTCAGTAAAAAAACCCTTGCTGTGCACAGGGAAACTAAATAATAAACAATAAACAGAATGATGATACGTTTTAAAACAGCCTTTTACAAAGCAATTAGGCAGGTTAATGCACACCTCTCCGATGTATTGTTACACAGCTGTCGGTGAGGAGAGGAAGCACCACAAAGTTCGAGGTCCCAGTGGGTGAAGGCACTCGCTGTCATGAGCGCACGGCAGGAGAGAATGCTTACTACAGCATGCACCTGTGCACACGCGCACACGCAATGACAAATAGCTTCAAAATACATGAGACACACATAGTAGGGCTCTGTCTCAGTCAGGGTTTCTATTCCTGCACAAACATCACGACCAGGAAACAACTGAGGAGGGAAGGGTTTATTCAGCTCACACTTCCACATTGCTGTTCATCACCAAAGGAAGTCAGGACTGGAACTCACACAGGTCAGGAAGCAGGAGCTGATGCAGAGGCCATGGAGGGATGTTACTCACTGGCTTGCTTCCCCTGGCTTGCTCAGCTTGCTCTCTTATAGAACCCAGGACCACCAGCCCAGGGATGGCACCACCCACAATGGGCTGGGTCCTCCCCCCTTGATCACTAATTGAGAAAATGCCTTACACTGGGTCTCATGGAGGCATTTCCTCAAGGGAGGCTCCTTCCTCTGTGATAACTCCAGCTTGTGTCAAGTGGACACACAAAACCAGCCAGGACAGGCTCCTTAAGCGTTTGCAAGCCCTGTTTACCTAAGGCATTTTTTAATTCAGGTATATAAAATAGGTATAATACAATAGGGCTGGTGAGACAGCTCAGTGGTTAAGAACACTTGCCGTGGGGTTGGGGGATTTAGCTCAGTGGTAGAGCGCTTGCCTAGGAAGCGCAAGGCCCTGGGTTCGGTCCCCAGCTCGAAAAAAAAACCAAAAAAAAAAAAAAAAAAAAAAGAACACTTGCTGTTCTTGCAGAGAGAGGACCCTGCATCTACAAGGTGGCTCACAACTGTGTGTACCTCCAGTTCCTGGGGATCAAATGACCTTTTCCAGCTTTCAAGGGTACTGGATGGGCCTGGTATACAGACATAGAGGCAGGCAAATACACACACACACACACAAACCCTTAAAAATTATATAAATCAAACAGCTATACAAACCAAACACCTACTTGAAATAGACCCAAATAAGTGCATTCGAAACAGTTACTTGATACAGTGCGATTTTACTATTTATTTTAATTTTTAAATTAAATTTTTAAATTTTAAATGTATTTGTTTTACGTGTCTGGGTGTTTTGCCTACCTGCGCGTTAGGTATACCCACACATGTAGAAGAAGCTGAAAGAGGAGCCTCCCTGCCTCAGTTAGGGCTTCTGCTGCTGTGAAGAGACGCCATGACCAAGGCCACTCATAAGAGAGACGTTTAACTGGGGCTGGCTTACAGCTTCAGAGATCAGTCCACTATGGTCATGCCAGGAAGAACAGCAGCAGCCAGGCAGACACGGCGCTGAGAAGGAGCCGAGAGTTCTGCATCTTGTTCCGACAGCAGACAGGAGAAGACTGTCTTGTAGGCAGCTAGGAGGGTCTCAAAGCCCACCCACAAAGTGACACACTTCCTTCAGCAAGGCCACACCTCCTCCACCAAGGCCACACCTCCTACTAGTGCCACTCCCTGGGCCAAGCCTAGACAAACCACCAGACTCTCCCAATGCTAGCAGTTGTCCCTGTGAGGAGAAATTATTTGTAATTGTCTTTATCATTATACTTTTTTTTAACATGCATTTATTGTGATTGTGCATGTGTGCTCCAAAACTGAGCAAAAACCCTCTTCCTCTGCTGAAGCTCTTGATCTCGGGCATTCAGACTGCGTTGGAAAGCTCCCTAGCAGAAAGTCTTCCAGGCAAGACAGACACATGTACGACTAGGTTCAGATAAGGTATGCAGGTTTAAATGCCATCGCTACAGAGGTTATAGGTCATGACTAAATCGTTCCTCAAGGAAAGCTCTGGAATGACCATGTTAAACGTGCTGTATGATGGTTGACCTCATTTGTCAGATCTGATGAGGTTTGGAATGGCCTGGGAGATGGGACTCTGGCCTTGCCTTTCAGGGATCATGGTGGTTAAGTTAACTGAGGTGGGAGATTCCTTTCAACTGTGGGTGAGACCGTTCCTGGATGAGACGCTTGGCCTGTACAATATGGTGAAGGGAAGCTGTGCACGCCAGCCTGAGTGGCTATGTTTTCCCCCAATAATGGGTGCGATGTGGCCAGTTACTCCAAGCTCTTGCAGCCTTGGCTTCCTGCTGTGGAGGACCCCACGCTTCCGCTGAGAACCAGGACAAAACCCCCATGGCTATGGGGAAATAAACTAAGATGGGCAGGAAGAGGAGGGAACCACCAAGGGGAAGGGTGGGAGAGGAACAGGCAACTGTGCCCAGGAAGCGAGGAAGGAGAACATTCCAGAACTGAATCATGAAACCCACTCCTTGCTCTGTGACAGAAAGGACTAGGGGGAGGGGTTGTTGCTGTTGGACTAAGTAAGTAGTTAAGGCTTGGTGGTGGCCATTACTAGGGAGGCTTTAATGGTGACATCCGTGTGCACAGTGGGAGGCAGAGTTAAGCAGTAAGTGGGGTGTGGCTTCGAAGCCTCGCTACTGAGGGCTTTGGGGGTACCCGTGAATCACTGGGGGTGGAGGGTCAGAAAAAGCCTGGGGTTTAAGGAAATAGACAAAAGGAGAGAGGAGCTCCTCACTTCTCCAGCTCAAACCCATTCCCAAGAGAAGTAGGGAGGAAGGCACGGTAGAGGCAGCAGGAGTGAGGTCTGTCATAGAATGATTGGGCTGTGGATGGTAGAGTGAAGAGAGTGCCATCCTGGTGTGTGCGGAGCCCCAGGTTGGCTCCCCATCACCGTGGAAACTAGGTGTGGTGATGTGCGTCTGTAATCATAGCGTCCCGGGAGGGAGGGAGGGAAGGTAGGAGGACCAGAAGTTTGAGGTCATTCTTGGCAGCACATCGATTTCAAGGTTGGCCTGGATACATAAAACCCTCCCTCAGAAGGCCGGAAATGGGTACTGGAGGGATGGCTCAGCGAGGAGAACGCTTGCTGCACAAATATGAGAACCAGAGTTCGAGTTCCCAGCACCCACGCACAAACCCAGGTGCGTGAGTACCTACATGTAATTCTAACCCTGCGAAAGCACAGACTCCTGGGTGCTCCCTGGCCAATCAGGCCAGCCAATCAGTGAGCGCCAGGTTCAGTGATGACCCTGTTTCAAAAAGTAAGGTGTAGAGTCATTGAGAAAGACAGTTAACATTGACCTCTGACCTCCACAATGCATAGGGGGCACACACTTCTGCATGTATGTATGCGAATGTTTGCATTCACTATGCTAACACACACGTACACACACGCACATGTACACACACATGTACATACACATGCACACACACAAATGCACACACAGATACACACAAATGCACACACATACACACACAAATGTACACACACATGCATGCGCACACACACATGTACACACAGATGCATGCACGCACACACACACACACACACACACACACACACACACACACACACAGCACCCCCCTCACCTTCCCTACCCCCAATGCCCAAACCAGAATGATTCATCCTTTAATCTCCTTTTACTCCACAACCCCCGTGTTGTTGGATGGTTGCTTTTATTTGCTCTTTTTTTTTTTTTTTTTTTTTTTAGATTTGTTTTTATATAAGTACAAGACACACCAGGGTCAGATTCACTTGTGAGCCACCATGTGGTTGCTGGGATTTGAACTCAGGACCTTTGGAAGGCGGTCAGTGCCTGGGATTTCACTGTGTAGCCCTGGCTGACCTGGGATTCACTATGTAGACCAGGCTGGCCTTAAACTCAGACATCTGGCAGCTTCTGCTTCTGAGTTCAAGGCTAATCTTGTGTACGTGGTGAGTTCTAGGCCAGCCAGTGCTAAGTGTTGTGTGACACCCATGGACAGTCAGTCCCGAGCCCCAGATATGTCCCTTGGTGCCGAGACACAGAGGTGCAGAAGGTTTGGATGCAAAAGCCTGGTGCACAGAGGCAAGCACCCAAAAGTGGATAAGGATTCCCAGAAATGTCTCCTGGGTGCTGCAACTGAAAATCTAGGCCTGAGGGAAGCTTGCATATGACCGCAGTGGCTGTTCCCATCCTAAACTGTTGGGGCAGACATCAAAAGTCGGGGTGGAGGGAGCTGAGGCCAAAAGAAAAACCAGACCACATCGTACGCAGGGAGCAACATGTCCCAGCGAGTTTGGGGAGGCTGCCATCTACGAGCGTGCAGATTGCCATTTG
Source organism: Rattus rattus (assembly GCF_011064425.1). Classification (NCBI taxonomy): domain Eukaryota; kingdom Metazoa; phylum Chordata; class Mammalia; order Rodentia; family Muridae; genus Rattus; species Rattus rattus. The sequence continues at coordinate 66,432,348 of NC_046162.1, forward strand.
GGTTTAAATAGAGAGGTGTTCCGGAGTGGGAGGTGCGTCTATATTTCTTTTTTTGTTGCCAGTAAAACAGTAATTGCAATAGAGACTCCAGTCGATAAATAAATAAGTAAACAATGAATAAACCATCACCTACTGCCTTGTGTTTCTGACAGCAGGCACAGGAGGTTTGAGCAGATCATCAAAAGTAATAGCGGCAGTGCTGTGGGAGGAAGGAAGAAGAGGCTGCACTTGACTGATATTGCCACAGGGTCCGGTCACAGCAGAGGCTGGGAGGGCTGGTTTGATGTGAGGGGATGGGGAGGGAGGCCTTCCAACCGACTGAACCCCAGCAAGATCGAGGCTTTACAGACTCAGAGTCGGTCTCCTGAGGGATGAGGTGAAGTGTCTGGTTTTATTGAAAATTGGACTGTGTGAAAGAGGGTCAAATTAAGGGACCTTTCTCGGCGGTTACCTGGGGGACCTCTTCTCTCTAATTACTAAGATTGTGCAGTTAAAATGAGCCCCATTGTTCTGCCCGCTTCTAGAAAGGCAGCCTTCCCTCAGAAGGCTCAGAAATGCAAAGCACCAAGCTTATCCGGTGATGTCTGAAGTGGTTCATCTACGTGGAGAGCAAGGGAGCAGAGGTTTGTCAGGTTAATTGCTACTGGAGAAAGAAATAATAATAATAAAATAAAACAACCCACCAACCTGCTGGGAAAACACATCAGGAAACAGACACATAAGACTTTAAAAATAATTGTAAAAGAGGTGTGTGTGTGTGTCTGTGCGCGTGTGTGTGTGTGTGAGAGAGAGAGAGACAGAGACAGAGTGACAGAGACAGACAGAGACAGAGACATACACAGACAGAGACGCAGAGGCATGCCAAGGTTTGAGTGTGGAGGGCAAAAGACAACTTGTAAGGTGTCAATTTTCTCTTTGCACCACGTGAATTCTTGGAATTGAACTCAGGTTGGCAGAAAGCACCTGTATTTTACCCACTGAGCCATCTTACTGGCTTACATACATAAAACTGCATTGCACTGGCTACTGGTGGTAGCGTGTGCCTTTAATCCCAGCGGAGGCAAGGAGGATCCCTGAGTTCCGGGCCAGCCTGGTCTATAGAGCAAGTTCCAGAACTGGACCGCCAGGGTTACACAAGGAAACCCTGTCTCAACAAAGCGAACGAACACATAAACCCTGCAAATAAATTAAAATTGTGGCCACAAACTTTGCTTTCCGTGAGCTGAAGTGGTTGAAGGTGTAGAAGCCAGGGCTGTAAGCGGCGCGGTCGGTGTAGAAGCCAAGGCTGTAAGCGGCGCGCTGTAGAAGCCCTTGCTGCAGTCACCTGATGATAGAGCTCACGCCCCACGAGCCTGCGGGGAAAGCTGGATTCTGTACTGTAGCCCCAGGGTTCCAAGAACCAGGACACCGCAGGCGAAGGGAGGAGACTCACGTGGGCCATCATGGCAGCTCTCGCACGGGGCAGGTAGGTGTCTCCCGTCATTCTTTGCTTTATTCTTTTGTGTCCCGGTCTCTCGCTGAACCTGGAGCTCATCTCGTTGGCTAGCCTGTTCAGGAGTCTGCTTGTTTTCCTCATCCCAAGCCGTGATTTGCAGCATCTGGCTTTAAAGTGTATATTTATTAGTATGTGTGTGTCTCTGGGTGTGTCCGTCTGTGTACCACCTGCCCACGGAGGTCAGAGGAGGCGTCAGAGCTTCTAGAACTAGAGTTTCAGACCACTGTGAGCTGCCACGTGAAACTGGGAATTGAACCCGGGTCCTCTGCAAGAGCAGCCAGTGCTCTTAACCCCTGAGTCGTCTCTCCAGCTCCCTTTATAATGAAAGTTCTGGGGACCTAGATGCAGGTCCTCCTGCTCCTCAGAAGGGACTTTATAAATTGAGTCAACTCTTTAGCCCCTGACGAAGCTGTTTTGACGGTAAATACGCTCCTTCATTTACGGAGTGAAAATGAATTTTCAAGGGTCACTTGCTGCTCTCCTGCTCCTCTCCTTCTCTCCCTCCTGCTCCTCACAGTTTCGGAATACCGCAGGAACCCTCGACTAAAGCTCCAAGGGACGCTGAGAACCCTTAGGAAACAGTGGTTCACATTCATTTAGCAGAATAATCCCTGTTTCCTACAGGCACATCCGGCCATCTGAGCACCCACCCCTGGGGAGCCGCGGCCTCCGCAGACAACTTGACTTTGATATCCCGGAACCCCCGTGTGATTCCTCCTCCCTCCCTCACAACCCCACCTCACCAGTGGTCTCCAAAAGCCTAGAGTAACTACCTAGCCTTTCCCTCTCCCAGGATAGCCATGATAAAATTCTACTTTCTAAGGCATTTGAGAGCAGTGAGGGAGCTACCACGCAAGAGAAGGCCACAGAGCAGGCTGCATGTGCAGTGACTACACTAGACTCTCAGCTCTGGGGCTTGGAGAGATGGCTCGGTGGTTAAGATGGCCTAACAGCTATTCTTCCAGAGGGCCAGATGTTAATTCCCACCACTCCATGGTCGCTCATAACCATTTTCGATTGCAGTCCCAGATGATCCAATGCGTTCTTCTGGTCTCTTCAGGCACCGTGTGCATGTGGTGCCCAGACAGATACATGCAGGCAGAGCACTCACACACAACACAAAAAATAAGAGAAAAATACTGCTCCCCCTCCTCTCTGTCTTTCTCTCCATGTCTCCGTCTCTATGACCCTTTCTGTCTCTGTCTCTGTCTCTGTCTCTGTCTCTCCCTCTGTCCCTCTCTATCCCTTTCTGTCTCTGTCCATCTGTCTGTCTCTCCCTTTCCCTCTTCTCCCTCTCTCTGTCTCTGTCCATCTGTCTGTCTGTCTCTCCCTTTCCCTCTTCTCTGTCTGTCTGTCTCTCTGTGTGTGCATGCATGTGTGTACATGCATACCCCCCAGCACATGCACCCGTACACAGATGAGCGTGCACGTCCCCATGCACAAAGTAAATGAAGGAAACAGACAAGGCTATAAAGAGATGAGGGTGAGCTCTTCTGTGGTACGTTTACCTCAGTGGTTTAGGGACAAGCATAGCTTACTTCGCTGAGAGAATGTGCATGCCTCTGACTGTGGGGATAGAGGGAGGGAGGGAACTGCAGGGTGTTGGGGCTGAGAGTTGGCATGCTCCCCCTTGGTCATGCTAAAAGGCAAGGTCACGAGTTTAAGCTTCCAGGCTCCGAGTCTTTCCAGGCCGGGCTGTGACAGGCTGGACTTATCCAAAACCCGATTCTCCAAGCCCTGGAATCTTAGCCTGGCTCAGAAGTCTACACTACTGCCATCTTCACACAGGACTGGAGAGCCAGAGGTCCTTGCTGGTCCTGTAGCAAACAGGAGTAGCAGGTTTCTGGTCCAGCAGCCATTCCAGAACATCTAAGCTGTCTTGCCCTTGACTTCCTCCCTGGCTTTCTTGTGTTTCCAAGGCTTGGGCCCAGTGAGAGGGTGTGAGAGAGAAGAGAAGCAGAGGGCGTACAAGGACATTCTTGGCTGTGTATGACAATGCGTGGGCTCAGGGTGGCCCAGGTGGACACCCCCACTTTCCCAGTCTCATCCTAAAACAGGATTACCAATGTCAAGGACACTTGTTCCCAGGAAAGTTCTGTTCCAGCTTCCTCTGGGTGGGTTCTAGGCTAAGAGTGGGTGAGAGCTAGCTGACCCCTCACTTCGCTGCCTAGACCTTTGCTCACCACAGAGCCTGCCTCCCCCATGCATCAGGGTCTAAGAGGAAGCTGTGAGGAGACACTTGGCCAGAGGGATTTTACAGACCCTCTCAAAGCCCCCCGGGCCACAGCTGCTCCAGATCCCTCCCTGCTCCCAGAACCGGGGAAGGGGCAAGTGTAAGCACGAAATGCCTGGGCATTTTGTGGAGCCTGACCCAAATGGGGTGCACCTGCCTCCACCCTTCTAGTCAGCCAGGGATGGTGTTGGGATGGTAAGTCCATGGATGTGCCCTTCACTGCGGTGATCAGAGCAAGCAGCCAAGTATGTCCCCTGAGAAGCCATGATCCCCTCCAAACCCTCTCTCTCCCCATATGGCTCTGGAACAGAAAGACCCTAAGGCCACTATCTGCACAAACTTTCCAAGAAGGTAAAAGCCAGACCCTTCCAGCCTGTGTTTGTGGCACCCCATTTCTCCTTTGTAGCCAAGACTGCCTCAGAGAGGCCCTGAGTTCAGTGAGAGACAGGCATTACAGACAGCAAGGGGTATGTATGCTGAGTGTTTGTATGTGAAAGCGTGAGATAGAGGGAATGTGTGTGTGTGTGAATGCAGTGTGTGTGTGTGTGTGTGTGTGTGTGTGTGTGTGGCCGGTGTGTGTGTGTATGTGGGCGGTGTGTGTGTGAGTGTGTGTATGTGTGTATATGTATGTGTGAGTGTGGTGTGTGTGAGTGTGTGAGTGTTTGTGAGTGTGTGTGGTGTGTGTGAGAGTATGGAGTGTGGGGCTGTATGTGTAGCTGTGTGTGAGTGTGAGTTTGAGTGTGGTGTGTTTGTGTCTGTGGAGATGTGAGTGTGAGTGTGTGGGAATGTGTGTGTGAATGTGTTACTAGGTCTGAGCGTGTATGTGTGTGAGTATATATATGTAAGTATGTATATGTGTGAGTGTGTGTGAATTTGGTGTGTGTGGGCGAGTATGGTGTATGTGACTGTGTGTGAGTATGGTATGTATTAGTATGGTATATGTGACTGTATGTATGAGTGTGTGGGAGTATGTTGTGCATGACTGTGTGTGTGTGTGTGTGTGTGAGTATGTTGTGTGGGACTGTGTACGAGTTAGTGTGAGTGTGACAGTGTGTGGGTGTGTGTGTATGTGAGTGTGTATGTGTGTGTGTATGTGAGTGTGTATGTGTGACTATGTACATGTGAGTATGTGTGTATGTGTGACTATGTACATGTGTGAGTGTATGTGCATGTATGTATGTGTGAGTAAGTATATATGTGTGACTGTGTATGTATGTGTGTGAGTGTATGTGTGTGTATCTGCATGCACATATACACATACCCAAGAAAATACCTACCAGGTAGAAACCCTGAAGAAAGCAAGAACACAGCCCCGTGTTCTATTCTCCGATGGCCCCTTTAAGCATATGACAGACAGTTAGAAGCCCGCTTAGCTTTTTTATGTTGCCAATTCCCCGTATTCATTCCAGTTAATCACAGTGACTTTTAAACACCTGCGTTTACTGACGCTCCCCTCTTCCCTGTTCACAGTGCACCCCTGGCTCATCTCTCTTTGGGTCACTGAGCTGACACAGTCATCATGGAGGAGAGTGTAGGACCAGGACCATGGGATGTTAGCAGGGTGAGGCTCCATCAGGCTGGAGAGGAACCTGGGATGGGCCAGAGAGAGCTGGGGCTGGTAGGAGATGTGACAAGGGCATGGGGCGTGCCTTCTTCCCAGCAGAGCACTCCCCGAGTTGGGAAGAGGCAAACCTAGAAAGAAGTGAATAAGCTCCGAGTCTTCATTGATTCAGGGACTTGGGATAGTTTCTGGCTGAAAGGGGAAATGAGGACAAGAAGAGCTGAATGCTTTCCCAGGCATCTGCCTCTGCTTAGGCCGGAGGCTGGTGAGGGTGCATCAGAGTCAAACTCCTGAAGTGGCACACGGGCTGGGTCTGCAACCTTCCTTTTCTCCCCCGCCCTGCCCCGCCCCGCCCCGCATGCATATATATGTTCATGTGTGTGCATATATGTAGATGTGTACGTGCACTTGCACACATTTGAGCGTGTGTAAAACAAAGGTCAACATTGGATGTCTTCCTCAATTACTTTCCATCATAGTTTTTGAGAGAGTCTGTCACTCAGCCTGGAGCTCACCGGTTTGGCTAGCTGGATCCAGGGAGGCTGGAATTACAGGCTCTCACCACTGAGCCAGCTTTTATGGGGATACTGGTGACTAAATGTGGAGCCTTTGTTTCTGGGAGCTCTTGGTAATGACCGGCCAGCCAACAGAGTCACAGGTCAGCACAAGGTACTACTCACCTGCGTTCCATGACTCAGTAAGAACCATTGTGACCCAAAGCTGCCACCTAGCAAATGTTCAATAAAAAGACTTCGAAGTGATGGCGGTAAACATGTGAGGGAAATAAGGCCAGAGGGAGGAACATGTTTTCAACACTGAGATGGCAATTCAACCCCAACACTGACAAAAAAATTTAAGTCTTTCCAGAATTGTGTGTTGGTTTTGTCAGGGTGTCAGGGACACACAGCCTGGTAAGTCTGCCGGCAGCCTGAGGAATCTCCTTCCTTAACCCTTAGGGACACCATGAACATAAAGCCAAATCCTTGCTTGTGCCACAGAAAAGTATTTGAGGGCAAGCCAGTGGGGAGCAAGGCCGGTTCAGTAAGCAGAGTTGGCCTGTGCCTTAGCTTTAAGGGCTCGGCAGAGCTCTATGCCATGAGTGTGTGCTTCTCAAAAGATTCCTCGAGATACGTGTCTTTAAAAGGACCTTGTAAGCCAGCAGTGGGGGCACACGCCTTTAATCCTAGCACTCAGGAGATAGAGGCAGGCGGATCTCTGAGTTGGAGGCTAGCCTGGTCTAGAGAGAGTTCCAGGCTAGGATTACACAGAGAAAACCGTCTGGAAAAAACAAACAAACAACAATAAAAGCAACATTTAAAAATTAAGTCAAATGTGTGTGTATGTATGTGTGTGTATGTATGTGTGTGTATGTGTGTATGTATGTATGTGTGTATGTGTATATGTTTGTGTGTATGTGTGTATATGTGTGTATGTGTATGTATGTGTGTGTTTGTGTGTGTATCTGTATGTGTGTGTGTGTCATATATAGTGACTTATTTCTTTATCTTAAAGAATTACTTTGGAGTGCTGCCTCAGAGCTTAAGAGCACCCACTCACTGCCTTTGCAGAGGACCTGAGCTCTCAACATCCCCAAGCTGACTTAATATTGCCCCCTTCAGGGGATCCAATGCTCTCGGCTGGCCTTTTTGGGCATCTGCATGAAAATGCTTACACACACACACACACACACACACACACACACACACACACACACACACAATTTCCTTGGAAATGGAATCATAAAGAAGTTTTTTTGTAGTGCATTGTTCAGGTTTAGGGAAGAGAGGCACCCTGGCATGTTAAACCGGGGGCTGTAAACACTGTGGACCTAAGTAGGCATAGCTCATTTTTTAAACTGAACAGTTTTTAAAATTGGACTTTTTGCTCTGTGTGCTGCATATGGGTGTGGATGTGTCGCTGAGACTGGCTTGGCTGTCAGAGGGCAACTTTGTGGTCC